>NC_142039.1:48893282-49044911 GCF_982192425.1 Myodes glareolus | reverse complement strand
CGTGAGTAACCCATCAGCCAGAGCCTGCATTTCTGCAAAAGAATGGGCATTTTGTCTTTTCAGTCAGTACCAAAAGACAAGATAATTAGTATTAGGGAGGAGAAAAAATGAATAGAAACTACTTCCGATTCCTGCTTGTGAACGCCTCACCTTTAGCAGCTAAGATAAATGGGAAAAGCAAGCAGTGTGTGTGACAACACAGAAAGAAAACGGTTAACTTCATAGAAACTACCAGTATGTCTCTGCCGCTGCTGAAAGACAGGCTTCCTTGGCCTTTCTTGAATTGATTTACATTGTGTTGCTTTTGATTTATGTCAAGATCTCAGAGCTCCATCTTGGAGTTTTTGCATTCTTCTTACTAGCTTTCTGTTTCATTTTTAAGGAAGTGAAGGTTTTAGTTTTATCTCTTTTAGTTTTTTGTTTGTTTTTTCCTCAGGCATTTAATATCACCAGTTGTGAGGCAAATAAATCACTGTATACTTGAGGGGAAAAGTGGGAGGAAAACTGAATGTGTTAAAGATTCTTGCTTTTCATTACTAGTGAGATTTCCCAACTGGAGCGTCTATGTTTTATTTTGCCTTCAGCCAACATCTGATGATCTGTAATAAAGCACTATGCAAATACTTTCATATATTAAAAGAGCAATATTTTGACACTCATTGACACAAGCAAAAAAATACAACACTAAAATAGTGTTCAAGAAAACAATAAAGATACTGTTCGTTCATTCACGTGAAATTAATGTTAAAAATTTATTATATTAACAGAAAAGAGTCCTCTTAGATCTTAGTCTTTAACATTTGCCTAGGTTACATTGTGTTATATGGTTATAGATTTTTTTTTTGTTAACAATATTGAGCAATCATTGATTCTGGTCAAACTTAAAATTTTAGTCACCAAAAATAAAAGTAGTAGCTTCCCATGATCTAATAAATTATAGATTTCTCTAAAGAGTCCCTAAAAGTATTTTTAGCTATAAAAAGTTTTAGAATATTTGAAACATATTTTGATAATGCTAATTTATTATAGGCTTGTTTTTCTAGGTTTTCTTTAGTTATGCATGATTAAATTTTTTTAAATTCTCCTATGATCTTCTGTGTATGTTTTAATAATTGTGTTTGTAGAACAAACTTTTTATTTGTATTTTAAATATTGGAGATCAAAATAAGCTGTTTTTTTCTTTAGCTTTTTTAGTATGGATTTGTTCTTATTGAGGAAGGGGCATGTGTGTGTGTATGTATTGAATGATGGGTAATTTCTCCTGTGTCACTGTACTCACATACAACTGTCATGATCAATATTTTCTTAAATGTGGATGGCTTCCTTTTTTTAATCTGTGTTAATCAAAAACATTGCAGAGCCAGCATCTGGGCATCTTTGTAACAGACATATGAGGAACACAGGCCAAACCAAGGCAGGTAGAGCAGTCTGACCATCCATAAGAACAGAGCTCATCTACTTATTATAGTGGGCATTTTCAAATTCAACAAATAAAATTACAGAAAGAATGATCACAGCTATTCTATACAAGCATATTTTTAAGAGTACTAATAGAAGAGTGACTTTCAACTCGACAATGTGACTTTTGTAATTGGACTCTCTGAGGATACATATTTGAAGAATTTCCATGAGTAAAATCAAATGGGACACTAGGTTCCCAGTTACTAAAATGGGTGGTCAGCCTTGCTCACTATTGCTGTCATTGTTACACAAAAGCTGAAGGATGGTCACAGACACTAACACACTGATAAGCAGCACCCCTGCTTTCATGGTGGCACCTCTTTCATGGAAGGATACACTTGGGTGGCCAGTAGGCACATGGTGCTTCCCCACTGAATCCTCCATTTGCCTCTTAGAACAGATACATGACTTGTCCCTAGGCTTTGCAGGTCCATAACTCATCCTTGGCCTCTAGCTGTCTTCATTTGAGTTTATTGGCACACAGACAAGAAACCAACTCAAATCAGAAAGAGATCTGTGCTAGGAGCCTTGGGTATATGTCTCAGACTCAGAGAGTAAGACTTACTGTGCTCAATGCTTCTGTCCTCTGTTCTCATTCTCCATTCTGACTCCTCTATTCTTCTACGTTGCCTTTGTCCTGGTCATACTTCCCCTGGGCAAACTTTCCCTCCTCATCTATATGGAGCAGGCTCAAGCAGCCTCAGTGGACACTGTGCTGTAGGCTTGGTTCAGTGTCTGTCTATGCCTCATACAGGCATCTTTGACACTATGATTGATCCAGACTTGTCAGGTCTCCATTCATTATAAAGAGGTCTGTTAGTCAGGAAGCACAGTGACAGTCACCTGGTTCAGTGACTTTTATTCACCTTCAGCTGGAGTGGTAGGTGGGGCCAGTCTTATTCATTGGAAGGAAAACTTTATTTAAAAAGGAGCCATGACTTCTGGCTCACAGACACCACAAGGAGTTTGTCTTTCCTATGTAAGTTTCAAAAGTTCCCAACCCAGGCACAGCATCTGTTCTGTGTGCCCCTTCCTAGAACACCTCCAGAGACTAGCTTCTAGCAGACAGTCCATAAATGTTTTAACTGCTTGGTCTGCTGTCTGGGTCAGGCTGCAACCGTTTGTCACCTGCCCTATGCTTTATCATAGGAGTTCCAGCTCCAGCTCCAACTGAAGTGGGTGCGTGTCTGTAGGCGAGCCACTTAATCTCTCCGGTTTCAGTTGCTTCATCTTTAGAGTGAGTTGAATTGAATGAGAATACCTCTGAGGCCCCTTCCAGCTATAAAATTCTATGCCTCTGACTAATTGACTTGGGATTTAACTCACCCCACCCAATAGGCCATCCTTCCCTTTGCCATTTATGGGTACAAGAGTTTTGTCATGGGGCTGGACCAGTCATTCTCCCAAGCTACATAATCATTGTCATCACCTGTCTCCTGCTAATAAATAATAGGGTTTTTTTTTAAGCACTTCCTATGTCCTGGGCACATTTGCAGACACTTTAGATGTTAGCTAATTTAGTCTTAAAACAACCCATAAGATCGGATACTCTTTAACTGAGTATCAGGTGAGCTTAACAGCAGTTATCTATAAGCAGCCATTTGTAATTGAATCCCAGGTAGTCTGGTACCAAGACTGCCCCCAGTAGAGTTCTGAGTATATTCAGAGTAACATGCCAGCTTTCCCATGAATTTGTTGTGCCTGCACACTCTGTGGAGCCATTCAGGCCTCTCAGTTAGAATCTCCTGGGCTAAAGAGGTCCAGCAATCTCTTTTCATCTCTCATGAATCTGATGTATGCTAAAATTTGAGAATTCCTGCCACCTTTTTCACATCTCACCAAACCCGTAAATGTCCTTTGGGTGTTTATCACAGGTATTCTGGCAGGAAATAGGGTATATGCTATTTTTACCAATTTGTGGGTAATTGAGGCAGACAGTCAAATGCCACTGCCAATTATGGTAAACCTGGATATGCTATTTTTCAAGTTCATTTGCTTTCTCATGACTAATGAAATGGATGCAGAAGTCAGGGTGTGGACACAATGTGTGAAGGTGGGGGAGAGGTGGGATTATTTCCCCAGAAGTGTTCTTCCATAGAGCCCTGCAGTTTCCTAGCAGAATTGTGCAAGCATGATTCGGGTAGAGTGTCATATAGTAGGCCAAGCTTCTTTTCTTAATCTGAAGCCTACCCGTTACCTTGCACTGCCCAGCATGACATGCCCTCATGTGGCCACAGAGCCCTTCTGATTTGAGCTATGCTATAAGTGCAAAGATTTAGAAAATAGTAAAGGTGTGTGGAATACCTGGATAATGTTTATATCAGGATAAGATACTAAGTATATTGGATTAAATGAAACATTAAAACTAGCTTCTCTTGCTTTTGTAATGTGGCAGATAGAAAATTATAAACTCTTTATATTTGGGCTGATACTGCCCTGTATTTTGTTCATGTCATTGATTTCATGGCATAGCAGTTATTTACTGGGAAGGAAAGGCCTATGGTAACACCAGGCCCTACTATTGAAAGGAATGTAGAACCAGCCCAGAAGTTGAGGCTCAAGGTCAGACTCAGGTGGTTTAGACAGGCTTGATGAGTATGGCCACTGAAAGGCAAATGGATTTGAAGAGATTTACATAGTACAACCAGGAGCTAAAAACAAGGAGGTAGCCAATCAGGTGCTCATAAGTGTAAAAAAATTTCCTCTACCATTCACAGGGCTACTGTATTGTCCCTACTGAGCCAGACACTAATTCTAGAATGGCTTACCTGAGTATTGAGTGGGAGCAGGTAATTGGAAACACCTGGCTGAGGTAGGTGGCTGGGTGTGCTCCAGGAAACAGCTACTTCTGGGAAGTGTGTTGTGACAGTAGTGGTGTTGGGGCCAAGTTAGAACACTTGTCAGATTATAGCGACTGGAAAGTGAGCTTCTCCATCACAAGTGCCAGTCTTTAAATTATTTTTCCGTCATATAAACCAATGATTGGACAATTTAAGGGATATATGGAACTTTACAAAGAAACTGAAAGTGTAGAGCCAGGAATGGTGGTGTATTCCTATGATGTCATCAAGAGTTAAAAACAGGACTCTTTCCAGTACCACAAGAGCCTGGGCTACATTGAGAGAGTGCCAGGCCATTCTGAGACCCTGTTGCAAACAAATACACACAGCTGTAGGAATTTGTTGCAATACCTAAATATTCATTTGGCAGTACATCCCGCACACAATATCCTTTTGTGGTAGATTCTTCTAGAAACAGATATAATTACCACACCCATCCTGCACATCTTTTTGCAGTGTGACTATGTCCATAAGAAGAGAAATGCTATTTTCCCTGTGTTTGATAATGGATTGACTACAACCAAAAGATTGCGTAGAAAGTGATAGCAGGTAGTAGATTTGCTGCCCCCTTCCCCCATAATAAGTTTCTTCTCCGAACTGAAAAAGTATAACAACAGATATACTGAACAAAGCAAATCCCAAGTGGTTTCACCAGTCTCAGGTCCCAGAGAGGCCAGAGAAGTCTTGCACACCCCAGACAGGCAGGAAAGTTTTATAGAATGTAGGCCTTGATTGCATGTCTACCACAAGCTGGATTTGTGCCTAAGTGTAGTCAAATGCTGAGTGCTTAGCTGGGGACTTGGGTGCCTGGTATCAATAGAGAAGGAAACTGCAGTAGTTCCAAGAGTGCAGAACTAGACTTTTGGTGCCTTTTCTTTGTTTGGAGACTTTCTGAGCAGGCAGGGTTTGGAGAAAGAGAGAAACAGAAATGGGGCTTCCTGGACCGCACATGGGCGAGCAGGAAGCTCCAGCTGAACATCAGCTTTCAGGACAAGCCCTTTTAAGGCCTTCAACTCTGTCCACCTCCATGGGAATAGATACCAGGTAAGAAGCCAGAGCCAGTGTGAAATGATGGGAAACTATGTCTATGAAGAAGATCATGAGGAGTCCTAAATGTAGGTAAGCCCGGCTCCAAGGTCAGGGAGAGAAGCCATCACCATTCCATAGTCCAGCCTGATCCACATAGCCAGAATCATCAGAAATCAAGATGGCCTGTGTCCTCTGATCCCTCCAGAAGTTCCAAGCAACAAATCGCTGAAGTCACTGTCGTTAGAATGGTTAATGCAGCCATAAATGATCAATTTAACATTTTTTTCATGTTTAGTTTTTTTGTTCAGGTTCTTTTATGCATCACTTTTTTAAACCTGAAAATTTTTAATTAAAAACACCATATAAATTTCTCATAGATTCTTAACTACATGTGTGTTAGTATTATCTCAATTATCCTTATAGTTAAGGCTTGTCCACTAAAATATTTTAAAGGTATTGTTAATCCCACTGGATGAGAATAAGACCACTACCACAGACTTATGTCCTTCCCACCTTTGTCCAATCAGAAGCAAGTATACATCTTGACTTACTTCCTGCCTACGTACCTCCTCCAGGCTCATCCCACACAGTAGGAACAACCGAGCTTATTTACAGAAGTGAAAATAGTGACTTGTTATCTTATATAAACAATATCCCCTAGCATTTCGGGAAGTTATCTGTCCTTGGACAAGTAGGGCTTACAGGTATGAGGCATTTTTGTTTTATAGATCTCTTAACCATAATAATTTAAGCTGAAAACATAATGTTGGCCATCATAATAATTTTATAGATATGTACAAAGTATTTTAATTAATATATTTATTAATTCTTTGATAGTTTCATACAATGTATTTTTATACAGTTCATCCTTTGTATCCTTTTTTTGTATTTTTGATGACCTACTAAATCCAATCTATGCTTCCCATATGCTCCTAGCTGTGGAGTCACCACCTGGAACATGATGGAACTATAAAGGACCACACCCTTAAACTGACTCTTCTTCCGGAACTCAGAAGCCATTGGTTGCCAATAAATTTTTAGTTAGGAATGGGGCTAATGAACCCTTCCCCGCTCCATGCTGGAATGTTGACTAGACTGATCGTGCACAGGCAGCCATGCTGCTGTGAGTTCGTGAATGGAGTAGTCCTGTCATGTCCAGAAGACGCTGTTCCCCTGCAGTCCTTCCTCCCTGCTTTCCCTGATGGGCCCTTAACCAGGACTTGGGGAAATGATAGAGATATCTTTCTTATTTGTGGTTGAACACTGTGTTGACATTTATTCTCTGCAGTTTGATCAGTTGGTAATTTCTGCACTATTCAATGTCTACTACACATAGAAACTTCCATAATGAGGTATGAAAGCTGTGATAATCTAAAAAATATAGAGATATGAATTTAAAAAACAGTTTGATACTATTTCCATTTTGCAAAATAAGGTAAGTAGGTTTACCCATAGGGCCTATGAAATCTGCAACCATGGATTTTTGGCCATATTTACAGTACCAGACTTATTTTTCCTTCTGTTGACTAGGCATCAAACCCAATCAGAATGTGTTTGGTTACCGCCATTTCATCTCTGTCAGTTTTATACTTATCTTCCTACAGCCCATCATTATTATAGGCCACAGGGTTCACAGATAGGTAAGACTGTTAATGACATTTTCCCCGAGTAGCCTGCATCTTCAGGAACCATGAAAGCTAGCCAACAGGGAAAATTCTTCATGGTTGGTACCATGTAATTTCTCAATGTCCTGTTAACCAAAGTAGTTGGTGTATTCAGCAATAGGGTCTTAATATCAAGTTCCAGTGGGTAACTAAGAGCAATGGGAATAATCTGTAATGTTTGGGGGGAATCTCCAGGATACCCCTAAGCAACAACTCAAAATGGGTATCCCACATCTAACACTGGTCTTTTTATTTGACAACCTATGACTTCTGGGAGTACTATCTTTCATATATTATTTACAACTTCAATGTAGCTGAGATTGATTTTGAATTCCTGATCATTCTGCCTCTGTCTTTCTAGTAGTAGAATTACAAGTGTGAGCCACAACACCTGCTTTAAAATAACAACGGATAGTTCTTTATATACTATGGCATATTATGTTGAGCATTATATCCAGTTTGCTATATAGCCCTAATCTTTTGAGACATTATGCTTTAAAAATGAATTTAAAGAAAAATATATTTAAATGACTGAACTATTTGAATTTGGCATTCTCCTTTTAAACATTCTGAAAGGAAGAACAGCAAAAACTACCTAAGAAATGGTAGACCAGCTGTTTTAACAGTGAAATTGGCCATAACTTGAATTACAAAATACTGCTGAATGTGGGCCATTAAATTTAGTGGGAAAAAATACACACAGACACACACACACAGAGAGAGAGAGAGAGAGAGAGAGAGAGAGAGAGAGAGAGAGAGAGAGAGAGAGAGCCTGTCCACTAAGTGCTGTTATTATCTGAGAACAAGCATATACACATATAAGCAAACACGTACCATGCTTACCTTTCTGGGTCTGGGTTACCTTAATCTGGATGGGTTTTTTTTCGAATTTCATTCATTTGCCTGCAAATTTCATGATGTCATTTTTTAATAGCTAAGTAATACTCCACTGTGTAAATATACTAGATTTTCTTTTTTCATTCTTACGTTGAGAGATAACTAGGTTGTATCCAGTTTCTGAATGTTGTGAATAGAGCAGCAATGAACATTGTTAAGCAAGTCTCCTATTGGGTACGGTAAAGCGCATCTTTCCAAAGAACCACCATATTGATTTCCATAGTGGCTGTACAAGTTTGTACTCCCACCAGCAATGGATGAGTGTTCCCCTTGTTCTACATCCTCAACAGATCAAGTTGTCACTGTGTAAGTGATCTTAGCTATTCTGACAGGTGTAAGATGAGATCTCAAAGTAGTTTTGATTTGCAGTCCACTGATGACTAAGGATGTTGAACATTTCTTAAAGTGTCTTCAGTCATCTCAGTTTCTTCTATTGAGAGTTTTCTCTTTAGATCTTTACGTCCATTTAAAAAAATTGATTATTTGGAGTATTTGATATCTAGTTTTTTGAGTTCTTTATATATTTTGGATATTAGTCTTTTATCAGATATGGAGTTGGTAAAAAATTTTTTCCACTCTATAGGCTGCCACTGAATGACATTAACCTTTGCCTTATAGAAGTTTCTCAGTTTCATGAGGTACCATTTATTAATTTTAATCTTAAGAATTTCTTATCTATTAGTGCTTCTTGCTCAGTAAGTGAATCTTTAAAATACATCTTTCTATCTAAAGGATCTGCACTTAGTAGTATCTATATACATGTCACTGGTATTTCCCATGAATAACTAAGAGTGCCATCATGCTAGGCTTTATTTTTATGCTTTGTCATTTTGTTAACATAGTTTTATTTGCCATTGGTCATTGGATTTTTTTCCTCAGAAATTTTAAAGAGCTAGTTATAGTGACCTGCAGTTCCAGCACTTGAAAGGTAGAGCAAGGACGATCTGATGTTCATGACCAGCTTCAGCTACATAGTAAGTTTGAGGCCAGTCTGAACTTTATGAGAGCCTATATCTGTACAAAACAAAGTCATAATAGAAAGGCTATCTAAAGCTAATTCTGAGACTTTCTTTCATGAGTCATAAAGAACCTAAGGTTTGACATACCTTATTCCATTGAGGTCCCAATGTAGGCTGTGACTACCAGGCTGCTGTGAAGAAAACTTCAACAAAGTAAAATCTAAATATAAAATAGACATGAGAGGAGTTTTATGTAGCCTCCTTCGTCTCAAACTTTACTTTTTCTTTGTTCAGATTCATCTGGTTTTTGGGAGGAGGGAAGAGTCAGGACATGGTTTCTTTGTGTATACCTGGCTGTCCTTGTACTCCTAGGTTGTCCTCGAACTTGGAGATCTACCTACCTCTGCCTCCTTAGTGGTAGAATTAAAGGCGGGCGCTACACTGTCCAGCAAATTCACCTGTTCTTAATCATTTCTTTACCATAGATTTTTGTTTAGTTGGTTGGTAGATTAGTCAGTTTTGTTTGATCTTTTTGTTACTGAAGATTAAGCCCACGGTCTTGCACTTGTGCAAATGCTCTAGACTGAGCTGTATCTTCAACCTGGAAGATTTGTATAAGAGTTATTTCCTAGATTTTCTACCCTATATTACGTGCATATATCTATATAATTAATATTTTCATGACAATTAGCATATAAATACACACATAATAAATAAAAATAGCTCATAAGTAAAAAAATACCAAGCTTAACAAAGCAGCAGTCAGATGCACATAGTTAAACATCACCTTGACTAACCAGTCTTGTTATTCATGGTGCCAACTCAGTTAATCAGTGTTCGTGGCTTGGATACTGAACTGGAGATTAATGACAAAGTGGAAGCAATTGTAGGATCAAGATTTTTAAGACAAACACACATCATACCCCAAACGGCATGCATGGAATCAGTGTAGTCAGTCGTCTGTGGTGATGTACTTTCAGTGTTCTCCTTCACTGAGCCACTGTGAGCAGCCCCTGACGCTGGCAGCCTACTGATCAAGGAAGGCTGGCCTCTCACCAGGGCTTCTGAACCTCTTACGTTCATATTTATCATTTGAAGAACTGAAGAGAAGACTATGATAGGGTGTTTTTGTCTGAAACTTACAAATGTAAAGTTGCTTTTTATTTCTCTAAATTAGATTTGTAAAGCACATAGGTTAATTATATAGTTGCAGGAAAGCATATTACAAATATAATATTTACACTCATCTCAACTTGGTTGTCAAACATCAACTGTACGGCGTCAGATTTCCCTTAACCTCATGGGCCTTTAATGAAAAATAAATTGAGAAGTGAGTTGAAAACTGTATTGTTCTCTTGCTGCTGAAGGACATATTCATGAGGAAGAATCTTACTCTGGTATATCTCTTAAGTGATTTGCTGTTCTCCTTGTATGATGGATAAAAAAACAGGAAGTGTGTGTGTATGTGTGTGTGTGTGTGTACACATGTACACATGTGTGTGCCCATGCATGTGGGGGGGGGACTGGTAATCAGGTCAAGAGTGAAAGTAAATAATATCTGAGGAAGTAGCTAAGTCAGTCACATCCTTAAAGGGCACCATAAGAATGCCAGATGACTCATACTTTTCCTCTTTGATTCCTTGAGAGACAGAAGAGGTCACTGATATCTAAAACATGTAGCCTCATAACTGATTCTTCCTTCAAAAGCCAAAGCTAGGTGGTGATTTGCTCATAGCCCATGGCCCATCCTGTCACGGGTCATGTGGTCCCACATGTGAACAGGAAGGTGAGAATGGGTGAACTCTCGCCTCGGTTGTGCCATCCATCAAAGAATAAATGGAGCAGATCCATGTGTGCAGCTGAACACGGAGGTGAGGGTGCTGTCCTTCTCACACAGGGGCCTTTGTCTCCCGGACATGATCTGGCATTAGGAGGGGATGCACTGGGCCTCAACTTTATAGCAAATTACTAACCCATTATCACACTAGAACACAGGATCATTTATCTTCTAATCCAAACTGTCACCTGTTCTTCATTTACCAGTCAATAATCATTAATTATGCTTTGTGGAAATTTAAACAAAGCCTTATTCCTCTGTTAAAAACCAGTAAACTCTTTAGCAATAACAAATAGATCTGGAATTGTATATCCTTTCACTCCCCATTCCCAGACTGGAGTCTGGCACAGTTTGAACTGTAGAGGAAATGCCTAGAAATTGATAGGTCAAAGGTCACAAATAGTCTGATGGAAAGAAAAGAGCAGACTCTTGGTTCTGGCTCCCTTGAAAGCAAGAGGCTCCCACTGATCACCAATCCTGCCAGGAACATACAAGTCCTAAGGACCTGACCTGGCCTCATGTAGACAGACCTACAGCAACCTGAAATCTTGTCCTTTCATTTCTTCTAATCCTTTCTTTCCTTCTGAGAGAGAGAAAGAGAGAGAGAGAGAGAGAGAGAGAGAGAGAGAGAGAGAGAGAGAGAGAGAGTCGGAGGAGATTTGAAGAAAAAAATCAGCTGAGTGGTCCTGGAGTGTCAACTAAAATGTTATTTTTAGATTGGAAATCTGAGTCAAGCACACTTGTTTGTATTTACCCTGTTCAAATCTAGTCCCTCAGACAAATGTTCAAACAGAAATTTTAGCTGGAAACATATTTTTTCTAAAACTCTAGAAATAGTTTGACAAAAGCCAAAATGTGTGTGTTTGTTTATGTGTATCTGTATATGTGCATGCATGCATATGCACATATGTGTGTGGTTGACATGCTGCAGGTTTTCACCTAATTAAGAGAGGTAAAAGGGTTCTAAAGGGCAGCTTGAGACCAGGTAGGGCACAGTGCATTGTGTGTTTGATTCACAGGGAGACCGCACTTATCCCAACAGGTAGACTCAGGACTCTGGTCCAGAACATGGCAGCAGAGGTCAACTTTTTAAGACAAATTGGGAAAGATCATACATTCCAGGTTATGAGGCACATGATCAATCATAGCCTACAAGAAGTCCCAGGCCTACGCTCATACATGAATACCAGCTACACTTACGTTTTAAAAATATTTTGGGGTGTGTTTGTGTGTGTGTGTGTGTGTGTGTGTGTGTGTGTACATGGGAGTGCAGATGCCCATGGAAGATAGGTCAGATCCCTGGAACACTGGAGCAGTTGACACTACCTGATGTGAGTACTAGGAATCAAATTCCTGTCTTCTGGGAGAGCAGTGAGTAGAATGAAACACTGAGCCATTTCTCCAGCCCCATAATCTAGATCCCCATGTATACATATATCTGTAGAGTTGATATGTAATTCTAAGCTGTGGAAACTGTAGACCTACATACTACTGATAAATGCTTTTCTAAACAAATAGAGTCAATTGTGGCAGTTGCTCCTAGTCCATGGTTCAAAATGCTGCTTCATTTGTGCCAACCATCTTCTCTAACTCTCAGTATGTACATTTCTGTCACACTACGAAGGATGGGTATCCGATGTTGACAACTTGTTCAAATGTAGTAGTTTCTACTATCTGACTCTATTAACAGTGTTTCTTTTTACTGCTATGTTTTACATTTAAATTTTGAGAAATGGGATTCTACTTTTGAGGATTTTAAAAGACTTTTTTTTTGGCCTGCCATCTGTGGCATGAAGGACAATTAAAAAATGCTTCTGGAATTATTCTTGCATAGATATTCTATATAACGGTTATTGACTGGATATTAATATATGGTTTCCTCTTAACTTGTGGTCTGGAGACCCACTGTGTAGGAATCTCCTAGTCTGCTGAAAATAAAGATCCCCTGAGCCAATGATATGGCCTAGTGTTCACACCAAGATGCTCTCCAAATTTTTCTGATGTATATTAAATTGTGAGAGCTATCTTCAGTAATTAGAATACTACATTAAATTCATACTCATTTTCTAATTCTAACTTCCATATCCAATCATGTGTTTTGATAATATTACATTCCCACCCTGATCATGAAGTAACTCTCACATGACTTTACTTCTTTCTCTCTAGGCTATGTGGCTGATGTTGCAAAATGATGAGCCAGAAGACTTTGTTATAGCCACTGGGGAAGTTCATAGCGTCCGTGAATTTGTTGAGAAATCATTCATGCACATCGGAAAAACCATTGTGTAAGTATACCTGCTGGTTGCTTGCCACTTGCTCACCGGGTCTTTGTTGTTCATGTTCTTCCACTTAATTCTGCTTACCATCTCCCTCTCTCAGTCTCTTGTTTTTTGTTTTTCTTTTTTGTTTTTTTTCCTTTTTTTTTGAGAAAGTAATTTTATTAAATTATAAAAGTTTCCATTTCTGCCCCTCCTCCCAACACCCTCCCACTCCCCCCACTTCCTCTCCTCCTCCCTCTCCATCCCTAAGAGCAGACAGGGTTTCCTGCCCTGTGGGAAGTTCAGGTTCCTCCCCCTTCCCTCTAGGTCCAGGAAGGTGAGCATCCAAACAGACTGGATCCCAAAAATCCAGTATATGCAGAGGAAACAAGTCCCAGTGTCATTGTCAATGGCTTTTCAGAAAGACCCCATGCCAGCCACATTCAGAGAATCCAGCCACATTCAGAGAATCCAGCCACATTCAGAGAATCCAGCCACATTCAGAGAATCTGGTTGGATCACGTGCTCGTTCAGTCCCAGTCCAACTGGCCTTGGTGAACTCTCATTAGATCAGTCCCCTTGTATCAGTGGGTGAACGCACTCCTCACGGTCCTGCCTTTCTTGTTCATGTTCTCCCCCCTTCTGCTCCTCATTTAGACTTTGGGGGCTCAGTCCAGTGCTCCAGTGTGAGTCTCTGTCTCAATCTCCATCCATCAACGGGTGAAGGTTCCCTCTGATCTTGCCTTCTTTGCCCACGTTCTCTTTCCTTCTGCTTCTCGTTTGGACCTAGGGAGTTAAGTCCAGTGTTCCAATGTGGGTCTCTGTCTCTATCTCCATCCATCGCCAGATGAAGGTTCTATGGTGATATGCAAAATATTCATCAGTATGGTTATGGGCCAAGGCCGGTTCAGGCACCCTCTTCTCTGTCCAGAAAACAATCTGGAGATCTCTCCTTGTACCTGGGATCCCCTTTATAATCAAGTCTCTTGTAAACCCTAAAATGACTCTCTTAGTTGAGATATATACTTCCCTGCTCCCATATCCATCCTTCCTCCCTCCCCCCATCCCAATCCCCCGAGCTTTCCCCATTCCTCCCCTACTCCCTTCTCTCTAACCCTCTCCCCTTCCAACAACCCTCCTACCCCCCCATGCATCCGAAGTTGCCTGGCACTCTTGTCTACTTCCAATCTCCAGGAGGATAACTACATGATTTTCTTCAGGTTCACCTTCTTATTTAGCTTCTCTAGGATCACGAATAATAGGCTCAAAGACCTTTAATTACGGTTAGAATCCACTTATGAGTGAATACATACCATATTCCTCTTTTTGGGTCTGGTTTACCTCACTCAGTAAAGCGTTTTCTATTTCCATCCATTTGCATGCAAAATTCAAGATGTCATTGTTTTTTACCGCTGAGTAGAACTCTAATGTGTATATGTTCCACACCTTTTTTAACCATTCTTCTATTGAGGGGCACCTAGGTTGTTTCCAGGTTCTGGCTATTACAAATAGTGCTGCTATGAACATAGTTGAACAAATGCTTTTGTGGTATGATAGGGCATCTCTTGGGTATATTCCCAAGAGTGGAATTGCTGGGTCTTGAGGGAGGTTGACTCCCAGTTTCCTGAGAAACCGCCACACTGATTTCCACAGTGGCTGCACAAGTTTGCATTCCCACCAACAATGGATGAGAGTTCCGCTCGCTCCACATCCTCTCCAGCATAGGCTATCATTGAGGTTTCGACTTTAGCTAATCTGATCGGTGTAAAATGGTATCTCATAGTTTTCTTAAAAGACAGATAAGGAGCTGGATGTAGTACTACAAGCCTATAATTTCCTAACTCGAGGAGCTGTCAGGAATACTAGGGGTGCAAAGTCAGTCTGAGCTATATATCTAGCAAGATTTTTTTCTTAAACACAAAAAGATTGGCCAGGCCGTGGTGGCACACGTATTTAATCCCAGCACTTGGGAGGCAGAGACAGGAAGATCTCTGTTAGTTTGAGGCCAGCCTGGTCTACAAGAGCTAGTTCCAGGACAGGTTCCAAAGCTACATAGAAATTCTGTCTTGAAAAACCAAAAAAAAAAAAGAAAAAAAGACTGAATATTGTATTGTGGCTATATGTTATGTTTTGTGAATCCATTTCTCTGTTGCTCAGACAGCTGAATTCTTTTTACCTTGTAAGCTACTGACAGTAGCACTAATGTGACTATTAATTCGCAGATGCATATGTTGGTCCTGCCTTCATTTTTCTCATGTGTTATATTTGGGTAAAATTTGTATGTCGTATGGTAATATGTTTAACTTTTTTAAGGTGCAGATAAACTATTTTCCAAGATTCCTTTTTAAAACAGAAAAAAAGTTTATGGTTTCTGGCCATGATGAATAAAAGAAACTAGACTTAATCTTTTACTAGTTATTTAATTATTGTTATTTGTTTGTTTCTGTTTGGGGGACAGGGTCTCTCTTCAGAGCCCTAGTTATCCTGGAACTCTCTGTAATGACTAGCCTGGCCTTGAACTCACAGAGATTCACCTGCCCCTGCCTCCCAGAGTGCAGAAATTAAAGATGTGCACCCCCATGTCTGGCTACACTTAACCTTTTAATTTAACTGGTAAACTAGGTAAAATTCATGACAATAAAGGATTGTGGTCCCTAATAGAATATCAGGGTCAAGTATTATCTTGACCTCTTTCCTGAAGTCATAGTGAACCACGGAGTTTAAAAATGTACCCCCCACCCCCGCAGTTGAAAACTTTACTAAGAGTCTAAAAGACCTAGACTTTAGAGTACAGAGCTTAATAAAGATGATCTCAGAGTCCAGAAAAGGGCACTGAGTCTCCTGGAGCTGGAATTACAGGTAGTTGTAAGCTTCCCAGTATGGGTGCTGGTCTTCCGTAAGAACTGTACATGATCTTAGCCACTGAGCCTTCAATCTAGCTTTGGTTAAGGAATTCTCATGTTTGTTAAGTGTAGTAGTATCATAGACTGTGCCTTGCTGCTTTAGTTTTGTTATGGTGCATTTTCAAATAGCAAATATATTATATTTCACTAGCTTATCACTCTATGGCATTTATGTTATGTACATGTTCCTATTGAATTTATAGGTCAATACGGGAGAAAGGTGAAGATTTCTTAAGCTAGGAAATTCAAGGATGATTTTTTTTAATGGTGGTTGGGGTGTTAGGTCAGTGGTAGTGCTTGCCAGCTCTGTAGGAGACATGGATTTGATCCCATCACTAAAAGAGAAAACAGTGGTTTTCATAAAATCAGTGGTACAGTTTAAAATCTCTCCTCTTTGAATATGACCACTAGCAAAATAAGTTGAGGCCATAGTCTTAAAGAAAAAAATGTGTGTGTGTGTGTGTGTGTGTGTGTGTATGTATGTATGTGTGTCATATAAAACAAAAATACTTATAACTAACACCTTTAACTTCAATGATTCAACAATAAAAAGATAACTCAAGCCCGTCATTGTGGAGCACAGCTATAGTCCCAGAACTGAGAAGGCTGAGGCAAAAAGACCTGCTCAAGACCTTGTCTCAAATGAGGGGGAAAAAAGACACTGCACTAAAAAAATGAGCAAATTTTTGAAATTTTAAACCTGTGCAAGAAAAAAATGGTCAGTGTGAATGGATATTTGAGCAAAGTATATTGAAACTGCAAACTAATACCAAAATTCTTTTTTTTTTTGAATGGCCAGAATACAGAAACTGACTATGCTAAATGGTGATGAAGAGATGAAGTACTGAAAGTAGCAATACTGTGAAATCACTTTGAGAAATAGTTCTGCTTTCTTATAAAAATTAACCAATATTTACTGTGCCACCAGCAGTTCTTAATTTTTTTGGAGATATTGAAAATAAATACTTAGCAACATATAGTAAATATGCATATGTAATGTTATTTCTAATGACACATTATCTCTCCCAATATCTAATCAACCAATATGTAGATAATCAAGTTTAATACTACTCAATGAAGAAGATGTATAAATTATTTATATATATAAATATATATATATATCAGTGAATCATTAAAAATCTTAGTTATGCCTAAATGAAAGAATAAGATACACGGAAGCACATACTGTATGATTTAAATGATACCTAAGAAAATGAATTGGTATGCCAGAAAGCCAAGCAAGATTTACCCAAGCATGACTGGGTAAATGGCATTTGTCTCACCAAATTACAGCCTGGGAAACACGTGTCTAAATATGGCATGAGTGACTGGAATCTTCTGAATGAAAGGAATCTTGATTGAGGTGGTGGTTCTAGAACTCATCAAACTACATATCTGTTATACATTTTTTACTTCTAAATTAACTTCAGTCTAATTGATTTTATATAAATAGAAAATAAGAAACTTCTAAGACAGCATTGTGGAAATGTATAAGTTAATTTGTTATGTAACTATTGAAAATAGTGCTGAGGGAAACACAAATATGATAAAAAACAAGGCTATAGTGACATTCAGTGAAAAATAAGCCAGGATTCAAGTTTAGATGTAATTTACATACCCTGCAGATGTGCATGTGGTAGATCACAAGAAAATGTGTCAGGCTTTGAGGATGGTTTCCCATGTGGTTGCACTCTGGGGGGATTTTAACTTTCTATCCTACATTTTATTTTTTGAAATTTTTCTTAGATTTATTTTTATTTTATTTTATGTGTATGATGTTTTCCTGTACAGATGTGCACCACATGTGTGTCTGGTGCCTAAAGAGGTCAGAAGGTGGTGTTGGATGCCCTGGAACTAGAATTACAGGTGGTTAGGATCCACTATATAGGTACTGTGTACTTAAACCCACATCTTCTACAAGAGCATCAAATGCTCTTAACCTTCAAGCCACCTCTCCAGACCTGCCACCTCCTCACAACATACATTTCTCTGTTTCCCAAATACTATAATTAACTTGTATGCTTTGTGGTAAAAAGTCATCTTAAACACATCTTTAATTGAGAGCAGGCTTACAAATGTATCTCCCACTAAGACACTTTTCTGAAAGAAAAAAAAATGCAGGACAGCTTCCCTTCTGCCCTGGAAATGACACCTGAATACAGTCATCACTAGTCTTCTGCCCTGCAGGCCTGCAAGCTCAGTGTGTACTTCTTGACATCGTGTTGTCTTTCCCAAAATAGGATGCTATTCTAAGGTATAGTTTATTTAGGAAAAAAACTCTGTAACAAACCACTCAAGGAGAACTGCAAGAACATATTCAGAAGTCAAAGAACTTTTTAGCTTAGTTTCACTCATAATCTTCTAAGCTTGGTGTGTGTGTGTGTGTGTGTGTGTGTGTGTGTGTGTGTGTGTGTGTGTATTTTTACTGTTTAGTCCAATAGCTTTCATATGCAATAAACATACTCTACTCCCAAACATAATCTTCAGATTTGTATTAAAATCCTAAACAAGAACAGTTTCCACTGAGGACTGGCCTCCTGTCATTCACTGATCCCTTTCCATCCTCCTAGGCTCCAGTACTGGCTTCTCAACAGAGAAAGCCTAGTATTCTAGTATAGTCAGTGGTACTAGACTCTGCTAGAAGTTCTGGGCACTGAGCTTTTTTGAAAGTGTTATCAACCACCATTGTCTGGTGTTTCAGATGATGGACCAATATATAACAATTTTTAATGATATCCTACACATTGACTTTGACTGTTCATAACTTTTTGATGAAATTCATAGCTTTATCACCTTCTTTCAGAAAAGGGGCACGGATATGAGGTATTCCTTTAGAACAAGTCTCCTTAGTTCTAGCCTGTCACCGTAGTGACTCTTAACATCTTGACAATCTGTGACTCACACATGTTTTAGGTTTTTCTGTGTTATCAATTGAATTGAGAGTCTAGAAACACAACATATGTTCTCTAACATATGTTCTTCAAGCAAAAGAAAAATCCCACGTTTGACCTCACACGAGGAGTCTCATTGAACACAGCTATTCTAAAAATATTTTTTAAATCGCCATCACATTGTCTGGTGAGATGACTCAACAGGTAAAGACACTTGTGGCCAAGCCTGACGAGTTGATTTCAGTTCCTGAAGACTCACGCGATAGAAGGAAAAATGACTCCTAAAAACTGTCATCTGACTTCTACATGGGTGTCCCCCACATACATGCACAATAAAAATTTCTGTCAGGTTATGAATATGTATATAAAAACTAAATGAACTTTTAGTTCAGAATATAGTCTTATCCCAGTATATACCTTATTTTATATGTGTGTAAATATTCTAGAATCTCTACAAAGGAGTGCCCAAAATTCTAGTCTTGGGTATTTCACATATTTTAGTTTGCCTAAAATATGTAAACTTATATCTCAAGTTCACACAATAAAACTTTTTATCTACAATTTATTTTTTACTGTTTGTTTTTCTTGTTTCTATCCTCTGAGTCTTCCTGGGCCCCATGCACCAGCATACCAATCTCAGGGAAACCATAAGCAACACCACCTGTTTGAGTCTAGTCTTCTGTGAGCTTTTAAAGGAACAGCTAGCCTTTCTTGGGAACAGTGTCCATATAGTTTTAAAAAATCTAGGAAGAACTAGATAAAGAAGGCACCCTAGTGTCTAAACAAATCTTAGATGGCTGTTCTGAATGATTTGAGAAACATGCTTCTATAGGACTTGGTGTAGGAGGTTCTTCTGTTCATGTGTTGCTTTCATTGGTTAAATGAATAAAGAAACTGCTTTGGGCCTGATAGGGCAGAACTTAGGTAGAACTTAGAACTTAGAACAAAGAAGACAGAACTGAATACTGGGAAGAAGGGCAGAGTGAGAGACGCCATGGATCTCCTGCCTGAGACGGACACTGCTTAGAATCTTGCCTAAATTCTGGTGAAATAAAGTAAGACCTAAAGGTTTTGTGAAGGGCAGTTTTCCCAGAGTAGTTTAATTTTAAGTACTCTTACTAGAAGCAAATTCCCTAAACCTTAACACCTTTCCCAAGTTGCTCAGCTCCTCCTTACCTCCTTGGGTCTGCAGTTGGAAGGAGTTGACCAGTATCTGTCTTATAGCCTCAGTGTTCACAGCAGCAGCCATGGTAATCATTCTATAAATATTTAATTGAAGACAAATGGATGTTCCCCAAAGCCAGCCTAGGCCAGAAGTCCTTCCAGCATTGCCCATGATTACTCTAATTTCTCTAAGTTCATGGTTAGCAACATTTACTCTAGCATGGTGGTAAGATTATAGGAAGCCATCATGCTCCCTCCCTAAGGATTATGCAAGCTACCCTACAAAGAAGAGAAGATAATAATTTGAATTCAGTTCAAGGCATGGAGAAGGAAGAATAGGATTGATTCAAAAGATAAAATGAACAGAATTTGATAAGACATGGGGTTCTAACCAAAGGTTCTAGCTTCTTCCGTGTTACCAGTAACAGAAAAGCCTTTTTCCTCATGGTGTTTGCCTTCTGTGCTTATGGGCAGTTCCCTTAGAGTCTAGAATCTTCTGAAACCTCGTCAGGACTCTTTGTGTGTGTGTGTGTCAGATGCAGCAAACAGTATCTGGCACATTCTTATTTTAACTGTTTTCAAATCTGTTGTCTCTTCACAGTTACTCTGCTTGTTTTGAAAATACCTACGGCAATGCTCACTGAAGTCTTCACTAATATATGTAACTGTTAATTTACTTACTTGATGGCCATGACAAATTACCTGAAAAGAATAAAGAAAGAAGGATTTGTTTGGGTTCATAGTTTTAAAGGGATCGGGTCATGCCCACTTGGGCCCATGTACTTGATCAGAACATTATAACAGCAGGAACATGTGCCAGAAGAGATCCATTCATATAATGATGAACTAGAAAGCAGAGGACAGAGAAGGAGGTGACCAGGGATAATATTGCAACCTAGAACCCACCACCAGTAACCTACTTCCTCCATGTAGACCCAACCTCCCTAAATTTCCTGAACCTCCCAGAGTAATGCTTCCAGCTAGGGAACAAGCATTTTCAAAACATAAGCCTATGGAGATATTTTGTATTCAAACCATACCACTATCTATACATTTAGAATAAAACAAATATTCATATATTCCCATATTACTATTTGAGTAATTTTTACTCTAAACTTATTAGAAAATAGGAAATAAATTTGAGTTTGAATGTATCCTGGAAATTTTTATGATGCTGATGTTTTCATGTGACGTTTGTGCTGGGAACTTGATAGAAGCACCTATCTTCTTGGAGTGTTGTGAGTGGATGGGGAGGAACAAGGCTGCATGGTTGGAGCTGTTTCTTGCTGTCCTTTCAGTCTGTTACTAAGTAATGGGGAAAGAAAATACTTTGCTCCTGTAACTCAGATGACAGGATAAAAAATAAATATTTGACTGTGTTACAGACTAGCTTTCTGTTGTTATTTTTTATTAAAAAAATTTGTAAGGATATCCTGTAGCATGAGAAACCAACATCTGCTGGTCTCTTTAGCTTTCATGTAAGCTTCAAACTGTCATTTAAAGTAGTTTCCAACCCTCCCCTTCAGCTTCCTCTCTTTCCCTTCTCCCCTGCTGTTCTGTCCCCTCCCCCCTCTGGAATCTAGATCCTGTTGTTGTTTATTTCTATTAACATCTAAGTTCCTTGGAGTTTTAACTCATTAAAATGTGGTCACTGGTGTATCTAAGGTCTGGTTTGAGCCTTAGGTGATGGATGCACTGCTTAGGTAGCCCTAATTCTAGTCCCTATACAGTGGCTTTACTTCATTAGGTAGAAGATCAATTCTGGCTAAATTGATTAGGTCCTGAAGTAAATGACTCCCTGACTCCCAGCACATACCTACCACATGTAGACACTCAATGCCTTTGTCCTTGCCCTTCTCATTTTCTCTCAAAGTCACACTCCTCAAAGAGAATCAGAAGATATTTTTTGTCCTTGATAAGAATGGACTCTAATTGGGTGACAGTTAATAGGAACACATAATTTATAAATATGAACATATTGATGTGGCCTTATGCAAAAATACCATACATCAATCCTGAAGTCAGGGCAATATGATCAAGATGAGAGGGGTGCGCACAGAGTGATAGACTGAATCCAACCCTTGCCCACATGGAAAGTGTGGATGGTAGTTGAGATGAGGGAAAGCAAGCAGCCCAGGTGGGTGGGTCATATGAGAAATGCCTGACAGCATATACCAGTGAACTATGTGTTTGCCAGTCAAGCCGGTAAGCTGGGTGGACCAGATTGACCACATGGGCATACAAAGAGCTACCGCTCCTACAGTCCTCTCTCTCTCCCCAGCTACTACCCACACATCTCTCAGCTCTTAGCTCAGACATCTTCCTTCGCCAACACCCTCACTTTAGCCATCTCTGTCAGGGGCCTCTTCTGGGCCTTGACAGTGCCCTGTCTGTCTCCTGCCATAATTCACTCAGGAGATTGTGTGACAGTAAACGCTAAGCTCCTGAAAGACAGGTCACAGGTCTAGTACTTGGCTTAGCAGAGTGACTGGGGCACAGATTCATAGAGGTGGGAGGAAGACACAGAGATTTATAGGATTGTACATATAGAAGTCACTAAGGCCAGTGCTGTGGCTGAGAGCTTTCCTCTTCCCAGTCCTGTAGCAAGACTGACATTTTTCTTTTTCTTATAAAGCATGATAGCTCTCTCTATGCCCTTTGGGGTGGGTAATAACACCCCAACTGAATAAAAGAAAGTAAGTAAAAGTGAAGCAAACAGCCAGAGCATGCTCAGCAGTCTGGTACATTTAGGCAGAAGCACTCAGAATTCTCTCACTGCCAGTATCAGCTGAGTAGAATCATCCCTGGTCTCTTGTTCTTTTAATCTCTTGCCCTTGTTTCTATAAGCACTCACCTTTTTGCATATACGAGTATGATGTATTTCCTGGAGATAAAGCATAAGAAATGGTGATTTGAAAGTAGAGTTTGCCTCTATCACAGTATCTCAGTGATAGAGATAGAGCATGAGAAAGGATGGACCACTTAACTAAAAAATATTGGGCATGACCTGCTCTCACACACAAAATGTGGTGCCCTTATCATAGGGCACCAGCCCCTCATCTCATGCCAGCCACAGGAAGAAAGGCATGTGAGTTCATGCCACATCTCCAAGACCTAGCCTTGCTGAGTTGTTTATAGTACATCTTAATCTTGTGGCTCCCATAAATCATTCAATCCTTGGAACTTCTTTCTGCCATTTACCAACTGCAGATTACCCTATCAGCCTAACAGCTGCAAGATTTAACAGTTAACATTCTTAAGGACCTGAAACAAAGAGTGCAGGATAGTTGTTAACCATTAGGAACCACCTTGTATATTCAGATTGTTTTAAATTTTACACTTTGTCATTGCAGTTCACTAACCACACACAAACAGCAGGACTTCTTGCTGCCAGAACCCCTTATGAAAAATTGTTATGGGAGAATTCTGAGGATGAATGAGAAGTCTGTTCTCAGCAGCAATGGGAAAGAATGTATGTGACTGACATGCTCGTATCTGCATAGTGCTAAATAGACAAGTTAACCCACACTGCCCTTCCCCTCTATCTTGATAATAGGTAACCCAAAGTTCCTCTTCCACTTCCTTTCAAAACCCCAACATTCTGTGCCAACAGCTTTTCTGCCAGTCCCTACATTCTCTTTCATATTTGGCCACTGACATTTGACATTGTTGACCACTCACTTGCAGATGCCACTCTCTACTAGATTTCTGGGGTCACACTCTACCATTGGTCTCTCTCCTACAGACAGCTCCTCCCCAGGTTTCTCTCAAACTCAGCTGCCCCCCTGTAAGACATTGCTTACTAACTAGAGCTGCCATCATGCTGATGCCTCCAAAGACATTACCTTTCCCTATATTAGAGGCAGAGAGACAGGAGACCTGGGAGAAAGTCAAAATGGTAAAGAAGGCATGGGACAGAAAGCCTGTGCCTGGAGCAAAGCTCTAGCTAGATCAGGATGAAGCTCATCGTAGATGATTCTACAGTGTCTTCTGCCATACATAAGGGTTGCCAGGAAGAGCTGGCCTGTCATGACCTAAGACTGGTCAAGCTCATTATTTTTTATGGCTTTCTTACTTCAGCTTACAAATTGTTGGTTGTTTATTGTTTTTGTTTTAATTACATAACTTAATCTCTTTTCTTTGTATAAGAATTGTCACAGTCCACATCATTCTCTCTCCCTCCGTCTTCCCATCCAGTCCCATGTGTTGTGTTACTGGGGAACTCTTTCAGTCTTTCTGTTGGAAGTGTGTCTTGTTCTGCTCTGGTAAATTGTCTTGATTTAGTGCAAGATAATTTTTACCTCATTCTATTTTTTTTCTTTATTAAAATCCTATTGTGCCTTTCACTCTTTCAACTGGTTGTCATGGCATTTACATCTATGCTTCTAAATGTCTTGTGATTCTGGATCTTTGGTTTTTCCCTTCTAGGCATTATCTGTTGGCTATTCTTGTCCAAAATGATAGCATTGTTATCTTTTCTTACACATGCCCCCAAACCTCCATTTTCATACTACTCTATAATCATACGATTTTTGATAGCTCAATATTCTGTGTTTTCATGACTGAAACTTCCAGAAAACTTTGACCACTTTTGCTTTTATGAACAATTATTGGTTTACCTTACTGCTCTTAGATATATTTTGTCTTTTTGGTTCATTTTCTATGTGTTTATTACTAACTTCACCCTAAACATTGCTCTAACTTTCTAAATCGCCTATCTAAGTTTTTGGATCACCCATGTTAGCCTATTCGTCATGTTTTCCTCAGGTGAAACCTTCTCATCTGACCAATCTGGACTCTTAGAAGCCTTGGCATCCACAGTTTTCCTTCACACCTATCTAAAAGACTCACAGGTTTTCCCTTTAGTTGCAACTCCTATTAGCTGAATCATTTTCAAAGCTCTGGTGTTTTTCAAACTCCCGTCACTCTGTTCTTAGAATTAACAATGTACCCACTCATGTTTCCAGAGTACATGAAATTTTGTTTCAGAACTTTGAAATCACTCCTCCATTGCCTTTGTATTTGCAGTGTTAAGCTGAGCCTCTAGGAGCCATCTGACTCCTAGCCTTGTCTCTTCATTTTGAAAGGTGACTATACTCTTCCCTTGGTCTCAGTGCCATGTAAGTTGGTTCTACACCACCTATGATATGAGCCACGTTTTGTCTACAACTGCATGTGCTTTTTCTCTGGTTAATTTTCCTGATTTATCCCAAGATAATTTACTTTGCTCCGTTTTTCTGCATTCTCTTCCTAGACATCCTATTATACTGGGCTCCTGAGCAGTCTTCAAATGCTTCTAACTTCCTTCTTTCTTAAGATAATTTGCCATGCTAAATTTCTTAAGTGTATTTTTTATGGCAATCAAATATACTGGCCCCTGTGCACTCTTGAATTTTCTTATCTCCTTCTGTCTTTTCATAACTATATCTTTTTGTACTATTTTCTAGGAAATCTCTTCAACTTTTGTCTTCAACATCTTTTCAATTTTGAGTTCCTCGTTTTCTTATTCAAGTTATAAAATCCCTTGTGTTTCAAACTTTACTTTTTTTCTTAAAGAAAATGTTCATTTATTTTTGTCTTAGGTGCTCATTTTTCTGTGTGAGGGTGTTGGATCCCCTGGAATTGGAGTTAGAGACAGTTGTGAGCTATCATGTGGATGCTGGGAATTAAACAGGGATCATCTGAAAGAGCAGACAGTGCTCTTAACTGCTGAGCAATCTCTCTAGCCCTCAAGTTATCCTCTTCTAAGTATAGTAGTTTATATCTTTGTTATCTTCTCTCAGAATATGGATGGTAGGATATGTGAAAGTTTGGTTTGGATTTGTTTTTAATTTTCTTCTACATATTCTATTTCCTCAGTTTGTTTAGTTTTGTTGTTATTCAGCCTTTCTCATATGTGTCACTTTTCTGGTCTGATAATCCTTGGTTTTCTGGTTATGTTTGATAATTTGGGCCTATGAAGTTAATTAGGAACTTTGAAGACATAGTTAAAACTTACCTATAGTTGTCTATGTCACTATGAGGTGACTTGACAGAGCCATTTTATTTAGGTTTGAAGTCTCTGATGCCCAGGTAGATCTCCCAGTCTACCTAACTGCCACCTGCTGGAACATGCTCAAGAAACTCAGCCCTCAGTAGTCACTATATTTCCTCAATTTTCAGATTCCGGACCTACCCTTCCCTGGACCAGTGACCTTCTTCACCAGTCTGGGTGAGGCAGAAAGAGGAGATGAGGCACCAGCTGCACTCCCTGAACATTCTCGGGTTTCTGAAAATGCAAAGGGGGTTTATTCTCAGCTCTCCCCCCTTGACTTTTGCTGAATCTGCTAACACTTATCCATTTGTTGTCTAGCTTCCAACACTGGATTCTTTTAGTCTCTTCCCTGTCCTTTCAACCCCCATGAATTTGCTGATTTTGAAAAGAACCTGCAGAATAAGGAAACCATCATTCCTCATCAGGTTCTGGTGGATCTCCCAGGGTTCTTCTGTGTCATTTCCTAAGCTAAGATCTGCCTCTTTCTTCTGTAGCCACATGAAACAGCCTATCTGGGAGTTAAATACTGAGTTCTTGGGACTTTTCAGTCACTAAAGAGAAGTGTTGCCTCTCCAGTCACCAGATGCAGTAGTCCTAAAATTGATTTCTTTGCTCTTGTTACCTCAACAGGACTCCTGGTTGAGTAGATTTCTTATTGTGCTAAGAATGGAACCCAGGACCTTGAACATGAAATTCAAGTGATTGTACCCTTGAGTCACAGGAAATCCTTAGCCTCATAAATTAGTAGTTTTTTATGTTTATTTTTAGCATCTATGATACATAATCATATAATAATGGGTTTCACTGTAACGTTTTATACACCAGTGTAGTGATTTTTATCATATTCACCCCAATTGCCTTTTCTTGTTCTTCTGACAGTCTTTCTGACCTCCTTCCTCTTTATCTAGTCTCTCCTTCTGTTTTCAGGAGTGTGTGTGTGCGAGTGTGTGTGTGTGTGTGTGTGTGTGTGTGTGTGTGTGTGAATGATTTTCATTAGGGCTGTTTATAGGAACATGGATAAGGATTTGTTTACAGGAAAATAAGTACCTTGCCAGTGGGTTTACCACAGGAGAAAATATTAATTGATTAGGTTTTAATAGAACTTCATTTTGTTCATTAGAATGGTTTGCCTACTCTTCTTGTTTCTGGTTTTATTTTTTTTTGTAATGCTTATTAAGAACTGACAATTTAGTTTTAAAATTGAATTATACAGGATCCCTGCCTAAGGAGCTGCCAATCTAAATTAGTGGGTAATAATTCTTGTTAATTAGTTGAATCTTCTACTCCCTGTCAAGTCATGGTCATTTCTTTGACACTGAAGTTCTGTTTTGAGTTACAGCCTCACTTGTTAAGACAAGTTAGCTATTACCGTTCGTGTGTTAACACAAGTGTTTCTTGTATTATAACTGACTGATTCTGGCTCTTGACTGAAACTTTGCTTACTGGCCTCATGCAGATCTAGTGCAGGTGAGAAGGTGGTTTCTTTGAACTTGTTGTGCTATGACCCATTTCATGGTTTCCATTTGATTTTTCAGTATGACTGAATCAATTATGGAGGGAAGACTGTTTTAACTGTAGTCAAAAGTTTATAAGATGGAAGCCCAGAAGACAGTAGTCAGACAGCAACAAGAAAAGCTTGTTGTAACCCAAAAGTGCCAAAGTTACATTAACCCAAGTCTGCCTGTAGACTTGCACTTGATAAGCCCCTAAAGTGAGGAGTAGTTTTCCTTCAACCTTTGCCCTTTTGTCTAGTGTTTGCTGTGATCGCAAACCAACCACAGAGAAACAATTCTCAATGCTTGTTTATAGCAATCCACCTATAATAAGAATGAAATACTGGCCAGCAAGATGCAAAGATGCATTATGTTTAAAGGGTGCTTGCCTCCAATCCTGATGGCCTGAGTTTGATTCCCCCGAATCCACATGGTGGAAGCAGAGAACCAACTCTCAAT
This sequence comes from Myodes glareolus, assembly GCF_982192425.1. Lineage (NCBI taxonomy): Eukaryota > Metazoa > Chordata > Mammalia > Rodentia > Cricetidae > Myodes > Myodes glareolus. The sequence continues at coordinate 49,017,022 of NC_142039.1, read as the reverse complement.
CAAAACAGGACTGTGCGCTCTCTCGCTCTCTCTCTCTCTCTCTCTCTCTCTCTCTCTCTCTCTCTGTCTTTCGCACATGCACACATACACACAAATTAAATAAACAAATGTTTAAAAAAATGCTTTCTTTCATGACTATAAAAGATGCCATAGCAAAATCCATTGAATCATAGGAACAGCTCGGACCTTGACCCCAAAGCCCAGCTGATGCCTGCTTTTACTGCCTTGAAGGAAGGATGGGTTTTACAGATTCAAAGGGTTGTTTGGAAAAAATAGTGATGAGGAAGAAATGGAGTCAGGAGAAGTATATATATTAAGTCAGTTTGCTTGATATGGATGAAATGCTTAGCTACAAATGGGGGAAATGCCATGAGTGTTGTTTCCATTAACCCTTTGACTCAGCTGGAGATGCTTTCCTGGAGGTATCTCTGTGTTAGAACTGTGTCTCTCTGTACATTATGAAATGTATACCAAAAAAATATAGTTAAAAGATGCTAGTAAATAGAGCATGTTCTTTTATTTATTGAAAGTCTAAGGCATGAGAAGATTCTACTAAAATAATAAACTTTGGAGTTAGATTCTGATTTCCCCAAAATTATGACAACCAAATATCCTCTTTTGTAGTGGATATTAGTCAAAATGTAAGGTATACTCCAGAGAGGCAGTGAGGGTTGTAAGTGCATCAGGCCATTTCATTGTAAGATCTCTATTCTGCCCAAACACCTGCACACTATCTTAAAGTGAGTTTTCAGAACAAATTGCTTTGAAATTTTCTACTCTATGTTACTTGTCAAACTATCTGCCCAACATTAAGAAGTTAAGCCTAGCCAGGCGGTGGTGGCCCATGCCTTTAATCCCAGCACTCAGGAGGCAAAGGCAGGCAGATCTCTGTGAGTTCAAGCTAGTTCCAGGACAGCTAGGGCTGTTAAACAGAGAAATCCTGTCTCGAAAAAATAAAGAAGAAGAAGAGGAGGAGGAGGAGGAGGAGGAGGATGAAGAGGAGGAGAGGAGGAAGAGAAAGAAGAAAAAGAAGAAGAAGAGGAGGAGGAGGAGAAGGAGAAAGAGGAGGAGAAGGAGGAAGAGGAGGAGAAGGAGGAAGAGGAGGAGAAGGAGGAAGAAGAAGAAGAGGAAGAAGAAGAAGAGGAAGAAGAAGAAGAAGAAGAAGAAGAAGAAGAAGAAGAAGAAGAAGAAGAAGAAGAAGAAGAAGAAGAAGAAGAAGAGCCTAATAAGTAGATTACCAAATGCTTCTGTTTGATTGATTAAGAGAATTTATGGGAAATGGCTGCTTATATAATTTATAAACTTCAGTATAGTGTGCTATTATTCTCTGTGTCATGGAATGGTTTTTATATCTGTCTTGAGGTCTCTGGGAAATTCAACAAACCAGCAAGCGAAATATTCCTTCAATAGACAAATAGTTCCTCTCTGCTGTCAAGAGGTGATGACAAAATATTCACATTAATAATCAAAAATAAAGTTTGTGAGCCCAGTCTGTACTCATCCTGTCTTTAAATATAACCTTCTTTGATATTTAATGTTCATTTTCAGAGACATCTGTGACATAACCAAGTGACCATTGAATGTTCTGTTTTTCCCTTTGGTTCTCTCTATGAGTGATCTGGGGAGCACACAAAATTGTCCTGTGTTCATCTCAGCTGATAAAGCAAATTCATTCTAAGCATAAACACTGAAGTCAAGCTACTCAGAATTTTTTCATTTCTTTTCTTTCCTTGCCAAAAAATATATAAAAATAACTCAAACTATATAGTGTACTTTTTTATTAGATATTATAGATAGATAGATAGATAGATAGATAGATAGATAGATAGATAGATAGATAGATAGATAGATCCATCCCAAGGTCAGCAGTAAATCAAAGATTTTCTCTTCCTTTTTTCTTTTTTCTGGGGAGGTTTCAACATTGCCCTTGAATTTAAGATCTCCCGATTCAGGACCCTGCCTTCCAAATAGCAGGAATTACAGATGTGCACCACCAGGCCCAACTCTAGTTGTTCCATTTATGAAAAATGAGAACATAAAGCAGGTTAGTAGAGCTTCCTGTGAGAAGCTGCTCTTGGAGCCAAGGAGCTTATGTATCCTCCACAGTGTACACCTGCAGGGTAAAGGTCTGTCCTTCTGTTGTCAAACTCAAATGTTTAGTGCTGCAAGCTCCAGTCTAGGAACATCCCAGCTAAAGAACAAGAAATGAACAACTAGTTGTATACTTTGGAGAGGCTTCCTGATCTATGGTGAAGTGATGAGGTCTCCTTCACATTCACATTATGCGGGAATAATACTATGGCCAGCAAAGTATGGAACTTCTCAACAAATAGGGTGTACTTTATGTCTAAAGTCTCAGTTTTGAATTCATCTTGGTTTTTCTTTAAAAGGAAGGAGAGGGTGGTGAAACTTCCTTTCAAACAAATGCACAAATTTTTGAAAGCCACAATTTGCTCTAATAACAAGGTTGAGGGTGGACCTGCCCCTGCTGTTAATGTGCTTATGCCCTCCTGCAGGGAGAAGACAGGCTAGCCATTCTGAGCACCACAGTGTGGCCACATGCTACCAAGCAATTAAGAACTGATTGTTTGTCTTCTTTGCAGGTGGGAAGGAAAGAATGAAAATGAAGTGGGCAGATGTAAGGAGACCGGCCAAGTCCATGTGACTGTGGATCTGAAGTACTACCGACCAACAGAAGTGGTAAGGACTCCCTCACCACCCAGTGTGTGACCACACTTGTCCAGCTGGCTGGGAAAATGCCCTCATGGAATGCCTGCTGCCAACCTTCAAAGCTCTGTTACACGCCTCTCTGGCATACTCCATAGGGCACTTCCCAAACGAGGACAAGGAGAATTAAGTTTGAGATACCATTCTCACCACAAAAATCCATTGCTCTGTAAAGGAAAACAAGATTAAAACACACCCAAGAAAATAATCGATTCCAGAAATGGAGATCATAGTTTGGACTATCTCATCTCATTGGTCTGGTCTGAGAAATGATCTCTGATAACCATAAGATGTCTGCTTTAACAAGCCCTAGATCTGAAGAGTTTCTAGGGACCAAGGCCATTTTTACCTGCCACCTGTCTTACTAGCCATGTGTGCACACTCATACAAATCACTAACATGCTTATGTGTCTGGTACAAAGTCATATGCACACGTCTGAAAGACCTCCCCCACACCATAAAGCTCTGCTCAAATACCATCCTATTCATGGATCCTTTCCCATGAACATTTTACTACCAATAGCCAATATTTTACTACCACCAATATTTCTTCCTTGTCTCTGTAATTACTTATACACTCTAGGATAGTGGTTTCCTTCCTAACGCTGATACCCTTTAATGCAGTTCCTCATATTGTGTTGACCACCCCCTAACCATAAAATTATTTTTATTGCTACTCCATAACTGCAATTTTGCTACTGTTATGAATCATAATGTAAATATTGGTATTTTTCAATGGTCTTAGACCACCCCTGTGAAAGGATCATTCGACACAACCCACTGCTTGAGAGCCGTTGCTTTAGGACCTGCTATAATCATTTGTTCTCATGTTTTCCTTCCTTTGCCAGATTCTAAATTCTTTGAGATTTGGGAGAGGAAAGGAAGACAAAAGTCTAGCAAGATAGTTGTTTAATACTGACTGACTGGCAGGTGGGCAGATAAACTTTTAAATAGAGAAGAACCCCTATTAGAAAATAATTTATGGGCCAGGAAAATGACCCAGTGGGTAAAGGTGCTTGATGCCAAGGCTAATGACCTGAATTTGCTCCTCAGAACCCACATGACAGAAGGAAAGAAACAACTCCTGAAAGTTGTCCTCTGACTTCCACAGGCATGTGTTGGACAGTATGCACACAGTGTATATGCATACACAATAATTGTTTAAAAAGGGAAATAGATTGTTAATGTCAATATTATATACTGTTACTGTTAATACAAAACATCTCCCTGTTCTAAGTTTATGTGAATGTATAATGATATCACTGCTTTGATATATCCATATTTATTATGATAATAAAACCAAAGGTGTCTAAAATGAATTTCTAAAGATGATGGAAAGCACTATCTTCAGGGAGAGAGGGTCAGGATGTGTACAGTGAGTGGCTGTGGAATTGCACCTTTAGAACCCTTTTTCTCTGGGTTGTGTGTCATACAAATTTCAGAGATTGGGAAAAGCCAGTGAAGGCAGATTGAAAGTGAAGTGTATGGTCATTGGCCACTCTTTAAAATGTGTTATTTTATGCTGGTCCCCCTCAAAAGAACTATGTTCGGCGTGTGCCTCTTACACACAAAAAGAAATCTGTACAAAGGAAGTGAACATTGGCTTAGGACAGGTAGTGCTGTGCAGTCCTGCATTGTCCCCCACAGGGCGTGGCCAGGCTTTGACACAGAGAATGATTGTTCTTAGCTAATGGTGAGTGGGTGTGCCTAGGAGAGGATGTGCCTGTCCCTGGGGGAGGAAGATACTAGCCGTGCTGCTGCTGACACAGCAAGGACCTCCTCTGCCAGTTGTTCCTCTGTCCTGAAGGGCTACAAGGGAATCATTTCTCTAAAACACTTCACAAGTCAAATTTCTTTTCTCACAAATAAAGACGATCACTTCGGAGTGGAAACTTCACCATACCAGCAGAAACTTGTGTTCCCACAACAGCTTAAACATGGCTCTTTCTCTGACACCAAAATAGTTTCAGAAACTAGGAAGTCATTAAGAATGGCTTGTCTGTCATTCTCATGTAGGCAAGGTGTGGGATTGATAAGGACCTAGAACAAAGGAATTCATAGAACAGGAAGAGGACCCTCTGACTAATAAGACTGTTCTTGAATCCCCACCGACCCCCTTTCCTGCCCTGCTACATCCCTTCCCTTCCCATTCTTTGTTCATTCAAATGCTATCATCATACCTGTTCTGCAACTCTCTTGACACCAGCGTTGTTTGAACATAAGAGTGGTGTCTGATTTCATATGCACGCTTGCTGCCCCCTTTCCTTTGGGTGACTCTCCCACAGATTCCCTTTACTACACTATAGAGTTATAGATCTTATTCTGTTTCATCTTTCTGAGCCTCTCGGCCGCGTTTTCTTCATTCACTGCACTTCACCCTCATAGTCAATTGGGCATGCTTTTCTTCCACAGTGAAACTAAACTTTTAACCCCATTCCTCAAAACAAGTTCTCTGAAACTTGGATCAACCTGAAGTGACAGGCTTTCTGTGGAGTTGCCTCCAGGGTGACAGTGTTCTTCCAGTTGAAAGGTGACTGCGTTATTAACAAGCTTTTTCCAAATGTGGAGCCCTGTCAGCCATAAGAGTTGGTTTCCTTTGAGTCCTGAGAAGCACTCTGTCCCTCAGAGGCTGGCAGCTGGAACAGAGGAGACACATGAAATGAGCAGACTCTTAAGAGGGGCAGGAATACCAGTTCTTCTTTCAAAACAGCCCTCTTCTCTCAGTCTTTATCTGTCCTGCATGACCCAGAGACTCCTGTTAGCTTCTTTGTATTCTTTTCACAATTAGCAAACTTGTGAAACTCTGTTTTCATCAGCTTTGTCATCTGTCATCAAAGCTCTTCATCAATTACAGGTCCTCAAAGCCAAACATAACCTAGGCCTGGGGATGTAGCTCAGTGATAGATACTTGTCTAGCGTTCACAAGACCCTAGGTTCAATTACTAGCACCCCCCCAAATAATTAACATTTTAATGCATTCGTTCATTTAATTTTTTAAAAGTATAGACTGTATTGTCTTATAGATAATTGGCTCTAGAATGAGCAAAACTAAACATAAAGAAAATTTAAAAACAAAGCAAGAAATAATAAGGACATACACACATACATAATGTATCAGAAAGGACAGTAATATCTTAAAGTAAGACTAACAGAAAATAGAGCATTATGTTGTTGTTTTTCTCAAAACATAAAAAGGGGGGGCTGGTCTTAAGAAGGCCCTTTCCTTAGCCAGGCGGTGGTGGCATAAGCCTTTAGTCACAGCACTCTAAAGGCAGAGGCAGGCCAATCTTTGTGAGTTCAAAACCACCCTCATCTACAGAAGAAGTTCCAGGACAGTCAAACAAAACCTTAAACTTTGCTTCTGTATTCGCATGAAGGGTATGGAAGGTTTTTCTTCTGGATCAAGGATTCCAGCTGTGATTAGAACTGAGTGGAGTCATGTCTTTTGGTACTCTACCTCTGAGTCTTTACGACTCCTTTGGATACTGAGGAGTTTTGCTACCACAGAAAGCTTAGGCCGGAAAATTAAGCTTTCCACTTCTCACTGCCTCTGAGTTCCAGAGAACACGGTGATGGCAGTACAGATGCCTGAGTTCTATGATACTTGGGAACAATGCCTTGGGATGGATGATAGCTCATTGGTAAATCCCTTTTCTGCCTGTACAAAACCCGTTTCCATACCCAGACCTGTAAAACAAAAGAAAGTAAAACACTCATTACTTACATGAAATTTCCTTACATGCATTTAGGGACACAATGCACTCATTTCTGGTTCTTTTATTTTATTTTGTGTATGAGTGTTTTGTCTGAGTATATGTCTGTGTACAACATGGTGCCCATGAGGTCAGAAGACAAGGAAAAGTCTCCTGGAACAGGAATTAGTCAGTTGTGAGCTGCCATGTGGGTGCTAGGAGTCAAACCACAGAACCATCTCTGCAGCACCAGTATATTTATTTCTGAGAGAAAGCAATATTCCAAATGTGGGCCTTTGACCAGACTCTGCATTTCACACCTGTCAGTTAATAGATGTATATATAACCTTAGGTAACTTACTTAATTTCTCAGTGTTTCTCTTTCTTCATTCTTAAAAATAGGATTAATTATGAATTTTTTTGAAAGAATTATTTGAGGATGAAAGGAGTCAATTATAGTATTTGAAAGGATAAATATCTAATATACTGGCTATATTCATTTCTTATTTACTCATTCCTTATATATTTACCCCATACTCCTAGCCTTTGATAATGCAATAATAAGCAGACTGATTTGCCCTCAATAAATGTGGTAGATATGCAAATGTCATCCATCAGTCTGAAAAAGTAGACTGTCACAATCAAAAACCTGTACAGGTCAATCCTAGGAATATAGAAAGGGTCATTCAGGCTTCAGTTACTCTCTCTCTCTCACTCTGTGTGTGTGTGTTTTATACAAAGTATAATTAAATTATATATTTAAATATCAAAGCTTGGTTTTTATGTTTTCATTTTATTTCTTAAGATTTAGTAGCTGTTCAGTGTTATAACCATATCAAAGAAATATGAGTAATTGATACTGACCTAATACTTAGGAAACCACAAAGATGTCTTCTTTGAAAAATTTTAAGTTGAAAAATTCCAAAAGGAGAGATTATCCAAGTGCCCATCCTCTTGTGCCACATTTTTTTTGTTTGGTTTGGTTTTTGGTTTTTTGTTTTTCTCTGTGCAGCAGTCCCTGGCTGTCCTGGAACTTATTCTTTAGACTAGGTTGGCCTCAAACTGAGATCCACCTGCCTCTATCTCCCAGGTTCTGGGATTAAAGGTGCATGTCACCACTGCCCGGCTTGTGCCAGAATTTTAAACGACATCAAATGGTCAGTCCAGTGCACAAAACGAAAAAAAAGTATTTGTTTTGTTTTCAGTGAAGCTAACTGAAATCTATTTTTCTTTTTCCTTTTTTTTCTACAGAGAACTTTAAGAAATGAGGTGAAGGACCAAAACTCAAGTGTTTTTTATTTAAAGAAAAAGAAAAGTATCTTGAGTTAAAGTTTGTGACATTTATTATCATTTTTCTCTCACAATAGCATTAATATTTAACTTTCATTATTTTCCAGTAGTGTTTTTATGTCCTTGGTTATGATTGGCTTTTGTTTTATTTAGACATCTTCAATTCATTTCTAATTACTACAGATATTGAGAAAACGATCTGTGGATTAATATATAAAGAGGGCAGTAGCTTCAAAGAAGTCAATCAGGCCAGCTAGCTTTGCTCCAGTGAAAGCATGTGGCCTGTTCCTGATCAAATTACCATATGCTTGCCGAGTTGTCCCCTCTGCCCCCCATAAACTTTTCCTAATATTTTTCTGTAAATGATGTTAAGCTAAATGGCCTATAATTGCTTGCTCTATCTCATAGCCTTGTTTAGAATAATGGTGCGTAACACTTTCCAGACCTCAGGAATCTGATCTGTCATCAGAGGATGTGTATAAGTAGCAGTTCAAGCATCCTTCCACTCCGTCTCTAAGTACCTGGTGTAAAAAGCTCTTGTGTTCACCCAGCTGGCCTTTTGTCCTGAAATTCCCCTTCCCTCTGATGCTGTTCTCACTGCCTTCTCACACTTGGCTCTTAGGGCAGGAAATGAGATCCCTCTGTGCTGTCCCTCACTCCACCCTGGTGGTGGTCAACCCATGGCTTAGGTCCTGATCCTGTGACCTTAAAGTTCTCATACCCCCTTCTACTCCTGCTTGCTTTTGTTCCTTGCTCTGCCTGGTGAGAGCTGAGGTCAGAGGAGGCATAGAGACCTGATTATGGGCTAGTGTGTTTCTTCCGGCACTGCTGGACCTGTAAAAGAAGTTAGGATTCTGGTTCTGGAAGGTCCTTTGAGTGTTAACATTTTGCCACGTTCTGTTTTCACAACTACATGGCCATGGTGGCTGGAATGCTGTCAGTAGTGCCCAATCATAATGCTTCCTCTTCTGAATTATTCTTGGGCTTCTCACTGCTTGATTTTATAAATAGTTTATATCTCTAAATCACTGTTTATTTTTTTTAAGCCTCCCTCTTAGGCTCCTCATTCTAATCTTTATATCCTTCCTTAATCACATTGCCCTTTCCTGCCCCTTTCCTTCCTTGGACTTAACCAAAAGAGCTTTAATTTCAATCTCCTGAGTTGATTCTCAAATATTCCACTGTGTGTTTTCTGTCCTTCATAAAATCACATTGAAAACCCTTTGGGGCATATACCTTTCCTGCTGAAGCCTGTGATCATTTGCTGGCAGTTGACCCCCTCGAGAGTAATTCATATCTAATGAAATAGCAATTATAACTGTGTACAGAGTATGGTGTCTTCAGCTTCTCTCCTGCCTCATATATTTTTCTTATAATATCATTAAAGACTCAGAAATCTATCTATACAGCTATATATTCTTTTATTTAAAATTTTGTTTTGATTTGTCCTTAAACTTGGCTGGTATCCTTATTATCAGTACTTTTATGACTTGCATCAGTAGAGAACTCCTATGGAATCTGTCCCTTTATAAGTGTGTGTGTGTGTGTGTGTGTGTGTGTGTGTGTGTGTGTGTGTGTGCGTGCGTGTGTCGGTCTGTCTGTCTGTCCGTCTGCTGTCTCCAGGTAAAAACTATATTTATAATCCTAATACTGAGGCTTTACATCTACAAAATAATTTTCAGATTCTGTTTTAGCATTTCCCTGTTTACTGCAGGGAGAACAGTGAGCTGGAGTTCAGCTCATGCTAAGATAAGCTTTGATGTGTTATTCTGCTTTCCATTGCTGTGACAAACATGGGGCGGGGGAAGCAATTTAAAGGAGGGGAGATTATTCTTTCTCCTGGTTTCAGCCCATGGCTGGCTCACTATGTTTCTGAGTTGGTGCTAAAGCAAAGCACTATGGCAAAAGTTGAGCTAAAGCAGCACCACTCTTCATATTGCAACCAGGAAGAGAGGGGAAGGAAAGAGGACAGAAAGAGGATGGGGACAAGGTATGTCACAAGTGACCTGCTCCCCTTTCCCTAACTAGCCCTGATAGTTAGGCACCCACTAATGTCATGAATCTACCCGTGAAAGAGTCAATTGATTCGATGGGAGAGCTCCAGATCCAGTCAGCTCTCAATAATTGAATCATCCAGTGTAGTACCAAGCCTTGCAACAAAAGCCTTTTAACGAATACTTCATATGTCAGCCATAGCATATGAATCACCTACAGTGCTACAATTTCTTCTGAGAGATCAGTCTGTGACCAGGTTATTGCCTGTACCATATTTCTCAGCCCAACAATTATTCTGAAATTTAAACACACATGCAATTTGCTGGTCTTTAAAATCAACAATGCTCTTTCTGTTCTACCAAGCAATATTTAACCTCTAAATTAGCTAATCAAATCAAAACAAAGGGGAAAAAAACCTCTGTTCATACAGGCTTGTGTGTGTGTGTGTGTGTGTTGGGGGGGGGGGGTTGGCTGTCCTGGAACTAGCTCTCTAGATCTGCCTGACCTTAAACTCAGAGATCCACCTGCCTTTGCCTCCTGAGTGCTGGGATTCTAGGTATATAGCCCCACTGCCTGACTCATAGAAAGTTTATAAGGAATATTGTTTGCAGTGCTGCAGTATTCTTCTCTTAACCTATCTGTTTTATGCTTCCAATATGGTTATTATTTTGTTGTTGTTGTTTTGAAACAGGGTTTCTCTGTTGCCATGGTTTTTCTTTTTTTTTTCCTTATTTATTTATTTAAAGAATTTCCACTTCCTCCCCTCCTCCCAATACCCTCCCGCTCCCCCCACTCCCTCTCCTTCTCCCTCCCCATTCCCAAGAGCAGTCAGGGTTTCCTGCCCTGTAGGAAATCCAAGTTCCTCCCCGCTCCCTCCAGGTCCAGGAAGGTGAGCATCCAAACAGACCAGGATCCCAAAAAGCCAGTCCATGCAGACGAAACAAGACCCAGTGCCATTGTCAATGGCTTCTCAGTCAGCCCCCATTTCAGTCACATTCAGAGAATCCGGTTTGATCACATGCTCGTTCAGTCCCAGTCCAGCTGGCCTTGGTGAGCTCTCATTCGATCAGTCCCTGCCATGGCTTTTCTTGAACTCACTCTGTAGTCCAGGCTGGCCTTGAATTCAGAGATCAGGCTGCCTCTGCCTCCAGAATGCTGGGGTTATGAGGCATCACCAGACTAAAAGATAATTATTCTTTACCAAATGTAATTTTTTTACATCATTACTTCCTTTGGGAAACAGTTTCACTTAGTATTAATTTGTTTATGTATATGGGTGTTTTGTCTGCATATACCAAAAGAAGGCATGGGATCCTTGGGACTACAGCTGTGGGAATTGAACTTAGGGCTTATAGAAGAGCAGCCAGCACTCTTAACTGCTGAACCATCTATCCAGGTCTAATTTGGAAACAGTTTTGCTGTCCAGGTATGAACTATCTTGAGTCTACTAAATGTAACCTATGAATCTCTTTTGGGCTCTATCCTACTTTATTCTGTATGCTTTCTCTTGCCTTGCTCCTTGAACCCTTGACTCAGGAGTCTCGTTTCTCCATTTAATGTTACATCTACTAGCAAAGTTGAGATGTCATCTGGCTATTTTTCCATAAGGTTTCAGGGTGAAATATTCACAAATGATTATTTCTTGACAAGCTCTGATCTGCTTCATAGACAAGAGTGTTCAACATGTGGTTCCATTGACCTTTGTTCAGGGATAAGCATTGTCCTTGACAGCAAAATTGAGTTTATGTGTTTTGTCATGCAGAGATAAATGGCTAGTTTCTTGGCTGAGTCAGGTGTGCCCTGCTGCATGAAAACTGGTGTGAGAATGTGAGACTAAAAGCCTAACCATGAGTGGCTTTAGTGTTCATTGAGGGAATCTGTATTTTTTAAAAATATATATATTTAATTTTATATGTATGGGTGTTTTTCTTATATGTGTACTTAGCACTGTGAGAGGCCAGAGGAGGGCATTGAGGTTAGAGATAGAAGTGGCAGTGAGCTGCCATGTGGGTGCCGGGAATGGAAACTTGGTCTGCTGGAAGAGTAATCAGTACTCTTAATCACTGAGCCATCTCTCAGTCTCCCCTGTAGATATTTTAAATACAATTCTGATTTATCTTCACAGTTTCTCAATATTACTTTAATATATAAAAATGCAATATGTTGTGTATGACTCAGGTTTTAGAGCTCTGATGGAAAGAGTGTTTACTGAATTCCTATCATGGAAACTGGCTCTAACTGTAACATCCTGAAACCAAAGAGTAGAGACTACAGATCTCCAAGAGAAAGATTAGCAAGGCTTTCACTGACATAGAACAATGCAGGTGAGAGAAGCAGGCCATTGCAAAGATGAGGCTATGGGATTAGAAATCAAACGGAACAGTGGCATGTGAAAAAGCAGTATGGGCAGAGGGACACACCAGGACCAGAGGATGTGCGCGTGGGGGACAGCCCAAATAAGAGGTCAAGAAGAAGACTGGCTTGCAGGGAGAAGGGGCTTTGTCACGCTCATGGTGCCTTGGGGATATCCATGTGGCAAGAACAAGAAAGCACATTGGGTTGGAGGCCTAAGGTAAAGGAAAAAGTCAAGATTAGGGTCAAATGTGCAAGAGTCATGAGTAGAAGCCTTAAGATGACCTTCCCAATAAAGCGTTTCTGTGCCTGGTGGTAGTAGTGCACGTTTTTAATCCCAGTGCTTGGGAGGCAGAGGCAGGCAGATCTCTATGAGTTCGAGACTAGCATAGTCTACAGAGCAAGTGCCAGGACAGGCTCTAAAGCTACACAGAGAAACCCTGTCTTGAAAAACTGAAAAGAAGAGAAGAGAAGAGAAGAGAAGAGAAGAGAAGAGAAGAGAAGAGAAGAGAAGAGAAAAAGAATATTTCTAGAAGAATGGGGAAGGGAGATGAGTCTTTAATCCAGTATTCAATAAACTGGGGTAGGTGGATCTCTATGAGTTTGAGGACAGCCTGGACTACATAGCTAGTTCCAGGACAGCCAAGGCTATGTAGAGATACCTTGTCTCAAAAAGAACCTCACACATACACATGCACACACACACACACACAAGCATTTGTATCTCAAATTTATAGGCTCAGCCAAAACTGTCTGTTATCCTCTGCCTTTAGGCTCAAGGGCCTAACAAAGTTTTTATTAGCTGGTAGATGGGGACAATAACCCAGCTCAATTTGAGCTGAAAGTATTTTAGAATTCTGAAAATAAAAGGACTGTATAAATATTAGCTTCTTGTGCTCTGTATTGTCTTTTTCTTCAGTCTGCTTGTTAATAATTATCCTCATCATCATCATTTACTCTTGTGCGGTCAGTAGTTATCAAAAGACAACTTTTGGAACTTGGTCTTTAACTCTTGAGGTTTTCTTTTAAATATTTACCTTGTACTTAGGCAGCATAATAGAGGGGGGAGGGAATACCAGCTACTTAGTTCTGGCAGATCTATACTTCTTGATTCAGTGGTAAGATGAGGACCATGGTAAAAGGTAGTATCATGTTGGACTGTTAACCTTCTTCTAATTCTGCCTATATTGTGTATTCCTGAACCTTGTGAATGGTCACATTCTTTGTACCTTCTATAGCCTTAATGTCCATGTTGGGTGAAAGCCATCACCCAAGACAGTTGAGTGACATCCTCTCAGTATTTAACATACCACCACTCCCTTCACTTATGGCTCATCAGTGTGCATACAGCATGTCCATGCTTGTGCCTTAAGGATATCCCTTCAATAATCCAAAATCTGGGCTTAGTTTTCTATTGCTGCTATAACAAATTACAAGAACTTCTACATTCTGTGAGCATGAATTTTTACCATTTAACAGGGAGCAGTCAGAAATCTATAACTTGGCTAAAGTCAGACTGTTGACAGGACTGTGTTCCTTTTAGAAACTCAATGGAAGGTTTTCTGTTAATTACTAGGATGGTTATTAATTGTTCAGAAAGCCTATAAGAAATCACTTGAAGGGGGAAGGTAAGACATTGACAGTAGCTCATTGTCCATTGAATGATTCATAATATCCACTTTTGCACATACAAATGGTAACAAGCCTTCATGAAGTCAGAGGGAGGTAACTCCAAAGCCCCAGGACCACGTTCCTAATGAAACAAAAATTGAAAGTAGGTTTGGTGAATTTTCTGTCTAAAGCGAGTTGAAGTCAGGAAGGGAAAGGAAGGCTGCTTCTAGTTGGTTAGGAGATTCCATTATTATATACCAGCAATTAGATGCAGGTTGCCAGAAACCCTTAGAAAGGAGACCAGTCACACCAATCACCCTTGCATAACCTCCTACCTGGCCTGAAGCAAGTTCTTCTGTCTGCCCCTCTGGCTGATATGGCCTTCTAGATGTCCTTCCCTTCCTTTTGTACCTTCCCCTCCTCCTATATTTTCTTTCCTTAATTTAGCCTCCTTTTGTTCTTCCCTTCCCCTCATTTCAAGCCAGCTGTATGACTTTCACACAGCACACAACATAGCAGCTTCTGAGACCAGCAGCTTGCCTTTTGATAACTGCCATCTGACCCTGATGTGATCAAATCCCAGAGAATGTCCTCTCACTTGTCCCATTAAGTTAGTTAAACACTTTTGTGTTTGAGACACATTCTTAAACAGTTTCCAGCTGTTCTAGAAATTCAAAGACAGAGTGAAGAGAACCTTCCTTACATGAGAGAATTGTTTATATCATAAGCACCAGTCCTTAATAGTCCTTTCAAGACAGTCATGCTAAAGATGCTTTAAGCTTCCTTTTTACATGTTCCTCAATTTCATAATAAAAAGTTTCCCTTATAGGGATTTTGTTGAGAATGAATTTGATTCCTGGTGAAAGTTTCTTAGTGATGTTGGAAAGATGGTTTGCATTTTAAAACCAGACTGTTCCCATTTTAAAATGGATGAGACAGAAGTGTTCTTAACATCATCATCGACTGGAACTTGGGGACTCTTAAGTTTTCTCTGAGATAAGTTGATACGAGTTATTTGTTTCTGAATGAGACTTCATCTTTGATTATTAGAAAGTACTATAGCTTCTTACTGGAATTGTGCTTGAAAGAAAAATATAGTGATAATTTTAATATATCTTACTTGCTTATATTGTAAATACATAATGTATGTCTCAATACCTTTTTTTCAATTTTCATATTTTAGTAGATCTTCTAAAGACTCCTGACCTTTCCTTACTTCTGTCTTGCCCCCTGTGACATAGCAATGGATACAAACTCAGTGGACACATTGTAGAAGTAAGGAATTTTTAGTTCTGAGGTACTGTACAAATGTCAGCCTCTTAGTGAAGCTCTCACTACATGAGGCAAAACCAGCTGACCCCTTTGTAGAGCACCTGCCCCATCAGAGTAGGATGTGCCGTTTCCACCTGGGGGGGAGAGTGACAGTGACAGCCTTGATGAAAAAGTGTGCACACACCAACAGTGAGCCACTCTCATGACTTCCAGTCAGCTCCGGTGTCACTAAAATCATTCAGAGCAGTGTATTAAATTATAATGAAACTCCAAATACCAGAAGGAAGAAAAAAAATCTTCTGGTTTTCTTTCTGTGGTCAAATGACTGCCAAAGTGCATTTAAAGCTTACGTGTGTGTGTGTGTACATCCAACTTTTATATGTCCTGATTTCATCTTTAAACCTTTCTACCTATATATTCTTATCAGATAGTTTTATTTTGTGGTCCTAGCATTTTTTGTAGCTATTCTCTTCATTTTTTTCTTCAATTCTGACCTTCATAAATAGTTTCCCTACATTCATCTTTGAATGTTTAATTTATTTCAACCATCTCTCACAAGTTGATTTTTGGTTCTTCTTCATAGGAACATCTAATGGCAACAATAGTGAATCCAGCCCTATGCTATAATTTTATCAGAGCACAGTGCCTCTCCACCACAGTATGAGGACAGACAAACAGCCTGACAACGTGTTTGAAGACTGTGACGATTGAGGGCACTAAACCAGTAATATCATACATACAAAAGGCATCTTACGTGACTTCTAAGTAAAGTATCTTGTCAAAATGTTAATTTATAGTGAAAGAAATAGCCCTATTTTATCTGCTGATCAAATGAATGGAGAGGATATGGGTCAAAACAGTTAATAATTTTCCTTTTGGTATCTGTTTTACAGAACATGAGTTAGTATGTGAGTCTGGGACATAGGGGGAAGGCCATTGATCCAATCCTATTCTCCTGTTAGAGAGATGAAATACTGTCTTGGTAAATCAGCACCTCCCACTTGTCTTAAAGGTGGGATGGTTGCTTATGCCAATGCATTGTCTTCTCATTCAGCTAGTCAGGAGGGGAGTGGGAGGCAGCCACAGGGAGGAAACTCTGAACAAATAGCCCAAGCCCTGGATCCCAGTGTGGGTGGTTGATGGATGCCTAGAGCAACCAGGGTTTGTGACCAGTTGTCACATGTGGTGCTGAGCAACCAGTAAGTGATTCCAGAAAGGAGGTGAAAAGATAGCACGGGAGTCCACTGGGAAAGTAGGACATCCCAGTCAGTGTAGAGAGCAGTGGCTAAGGCAGTGCTTCTCATCATAGTCTCATTTAACTCACCTAGGCAAAGACTAATGCCTACTCCATTGTTCAGGTTTATCTGCAAAATGTAACACAGTTAGTTGCTTATCCATTGAGAGTGCTCACATTGAGTCTACCATGGTCCTTCTAACTTCTCAGTCTCATGTCAGTGGCCGGCTCTGTGCAGTCTATGATTACATGATTATGGTTTTATTGTTGTTGATGTTGTTGTTCAACACAGAGTTTTTCTGTAGCTTTGAAGCCTGTCCTGGAACTAGCTCTTGTAGACCAGGCTGGCTTTGAACTCACAGAGATCTGCCAGCCTCTGCCTCCCAAGTGCTGGGATTAAAGGCATGAGCCACTACTGCCCAGCCACAGCATTATGTTTTTGAAGAAGCATAAATTCAGTGGTATAGCTTTCAAACAGCTTTACACATCTGCTCTATGTCCCCATTCACTGTTGAACATTTGTCAGACTTTCTGATTCATACTACTTTCTCTTTACCTTTCCCCCAACTACATAATATATATATTGTTCTTCTACCAACCTCTGTTGAAATCCAAACTTAACAAAAACTTTTGCTTCCTATAAATAGCCTCCTTTTCTTCTCTGTCTCTCTCTCTGTGTCTGTCTCTGTCTCTGTCTGTCTCTCTCTCTCTCTCTCTCTCTCTCTCTCTCTCTCTCTGAGTGTGTGTAAGAAAAAGAGAGAGATTATTTTTCTGAAAAAACTTTTTTCCCTTGTACATCTATATAATTTTGTCAGCCAGTTTAACTTTATTTCTGATCACCTTTAGAGCCATCATTGGTTGATGATAAGTCACCATTTACTCTGCATATTCTATCTGTTTGAGTGACAGTTTACACTCCAACTTTGCTAGGAAGGTATGCTAAGATTGTGGGGTTTTTTAATGAAACCATTGGCAATAATGTTGGTTTATTCCTCTGAAGGAAACAGTGAAAGATACTTTGGACAATATAATTAGGGCTGAAATGGAAGGCAGCGTTGCAAAGTTCTGTGCTTGGTTACCTGTATCTTCAACTTTATACATCATCTCAGTTTCTCCAGCATCTAAATGATCGTTCTAAATTTCACAAAAATAGTAGGCAGTTAAACTAGTGTTTATAAAATGATTTGAGATCATATGATCAGAGATATTATTGAGAATTGATGTAATTTCTATCAAAGAAAAGGACTCCTCAAAGGAGTCTGATTTAATCTGCCAAAGCAGGCATCAGATGGTCAGCATGTCATGTCAGCCTTGTATGCTCACAGTGGCACTTTCCATGCCAGAAAAGACTCTTTTTTCAGCTCATCCCATGTAACCAA
Source organism: Myodes glareolus (assembly GCF_982192425.1). NCBI lineage: Eukaryota > Metazoa > Chordata > Mammalia > Rodentia > Cricetidae > Myodes > Myodes glareolus. The sequence continues at coordinate 48,999,470 of NC_142039.1, read as the reverse complement.
CAGTGACCTCAATCTACACTTCCCTAAAACTGGCTGAAAAGATGGTTCTCCAGAAATTTCCCAAGCAACTTCCAATACAAGGAGAGTGACAGACAGCTTGGTGTCCCAGAGGCAGAGAGACTGATCCTGTAGAGATAAACAAGGTGATCTACAAACATACCTACTCTTACTGTGTATGTATGAAAAATGCTAAGGGACATGCAGCACCATGGGCCACATACACAGTTCAGTGTGAACAGAGCCAAAATGGGTTTCTCTTTTATTTCCCACCAGAGTGTTTCATTGTAGCTTAAAGTTAGAGCCACTGTATATATAATCCTAGTATTTCTCATGGGTTCTTAGGAAATGACCCAGGACCCATTTCTCCTCGGGAAAAACTACTAAATTAAGTATAATTACTGTCATATTTTGTAAATGGTCACCACCTTAGTTCTTCAAGTGGTCCCTCGGACTCAGATGGAAAGCTGTTAAGTGCACACTTTGCCAGGGTTTGTCCTCACACCTGTAAAGCGGTAACTTTGACAAGCCAAGTTCACAAGCTTCAAGGTCATCCAAGCACCTGCTGTTAAGCTGTATGCCCTTGATCTGCATTCAGAGCTGTGGAGATGACTTAACTGTCCCTGACCCTTTCAGTTCCATTAACTTCATTGAAAACAAGATTAAAATCTGGTTCTGTCTGGGGAAAATGCTCACAGTTCAGCCTTGTGTGTATCATGGTAGGGGGTTTCATTCCTTCCTGTCTCCCATGCTTAGAAAATCAGATTGCACTACCACATGTGGCTCCTCTCTTCTCCAGTCCCAAGGTTTTATTTGTCTTAGAATACTCTTTCATAGATTTTCTTGTTTTATAAATATATGTTTTTGCTGCTCTTACTTATACCTGAGTTACTTCTGGTCTGTGGTCAGCCCTTCACAAGTTTGTAGTTAAACCCTCTATAAGCCCGTATCACTGCCGTAGAAGAGCTTGGTGTGATCTTCTCCCAGTGGAACAAAAGGCCTATGCCTGCATGTTGGACCTCACTTCCTGTTACTGAATTACTTGCCAGTTGAAACTTAAACTGATGGTCTAATTTTGGAAGTCTATAGACAGTCTTGACTCTCCCTGCTCTAGCCCCTCTCTCAAAGTCCAAGGTGTCAGAGTTGAGGAAGAACTCAGGGAATTAGCATGTTTTGCTGATGTGTGTAGGCTACTCTGTGTTAAGGCCACATGCAGTGACCCCATATAATTTCTTAATATGCTGCAGCTCTATTAGACTGAGACCACGGCCATATTTATACTACAACAAGTGAAGAAGAGGTAACCACTGGGTATCTAATTTTAAATGAACACCGTAGATATGCATAGAAAATAAAATCAGGGCCAGGTGATGATGGCACATGCCTTTAATTTCAGCACTCGCAAGGCAGAGGCAGTAGGATCTCTGTGAATTCGAGGCTAGCCTGGTCTACAAGAACTAGTTCCAGGACAGGCTCCAAAGTTACAAAGAAACCCTGTCTCAGGAAAAACAAAAAGAAACAAACAAACAAAAAGAAAAAAGAAAAGAAAAAATCAGGAATCAGTTGCCTATGTATTGAGACATCTGGTCTGAGGCAGATGGACTCTTTAGCAAGTCTGTGAGTAGACCCATTGGGTGCCTTGGCCAGCCTGTGATAAAGTGTCTTGGGAATGTGCTCAGGTTCCTCTCATCTGGTAGACAGTAGAATAGAAGCTGGGCATTCTGAAACAAAGGCAAGCTGACAAGCAGGGTACAGATGAGCAGCCCTTCTGCAAGAGGGTTGATGAGCTAGGATTCTTTCTTGAGATATATCTAACTTTAATAGGAGTCCTGGCTTCAGAACTCAGGCAGAGTAAGAATAATTTTTAAGACCAGAAATTATTTAAATGAAGTTTATTGTTAGGTTTGGGGTTTCGTATAATCTTTTTATATATAGATATAATTTTTATTGGCCATTTCTAGAAATGAATGTACAGTTAAGCAAGAGATGCCACACAAGACACTGACTCTCTGTTCTGAGTCATAACCAGGGAGAGGAGATCATCTCTCTCTCCCCAAATCTCAAGTGCCTATTTTGATGTAATTTTTAGATTTATTATTTTATCTTATGTGTGTGTGTTGCCTGAATGTATGCATGTGTATCATGTGTGTGCATGTATAGTTCCCATGGAAGTTAGAAGAAGCTGTCAGATCCCCTAGAACTGGAGTTGCAGTTAGTTGTAAGCCTAGTGAGTTTAGGATCTTCTGTAAGTTCTCTTAACCTGCTGCGGGATAATGCTCTTATACACTGTAAAGACTTGTCACTGGTATAGGTTTAATAAAATGCTGATTAGCCAGTAGCCAGGCAGGAAGTATAGGCAGGACGGCCAGACTAAGAGAATTCTGGGAAGAGGAAAGAAAGAGATGCAGTCACCAGCCAGATGCAGAGGAAACAAGGTAAGAATGCCTCACTAAGAAAAGGTATCAAGCCACTTGGCTAAACATAGACCCTTGTGGAGATGATGGCTTGTGCCCTGAGAGTATGGCTTCCTTTTCCTACCTTCTGCAGCAAGGAGCCTCTCTATAATTTCCTACCTCAGACCTAAGAACATTATCTTTACTGTCTTCATTTCAGATGAGGAAACTGTTCCAAGGATGTACTGTATGGCACCGTCATTTTCCAGGCTATCTTTCACCATCCCTCCCTTCTTCCATGTTACCTGGGCTGCCTAAAATCTTTGTTCTTCTACACCTTAGGCCTTCGGGAATAGCAGTGGGGACACTGCTGCCCACCCCTTTCTCAGTTCTTCTGGCTAGGACCTCACAAGCACTAAGGGTATGGGTGCTGCTCTCCTACTTCTCTGAAGACTGTCCTGACTTGCTCAGTCTCTGGGGCATCTCATTAGTAATCTGAAACTTCAAACTATACTCGGACCAAACTTGTCACGACTACCTGTGCAGTTGGTGATGCCAGCTGGCCATGTGTCTACCATCAGCACAGGCACCAAGCTCGGAGCCTCTGAAGAATTTTCTGAGAGTGGGAAGTGTCGAGGCCCAACAATGGCTCTTTGTCCTTTCAGTGTGTGACTGACACATTCTCTTACTGAGCAGAGCTAATTCTGAGTTACATTGAAAGGAAAGCCCAGGGCCAGTGAGATGACTCAACAGATAAAGGTGATTGCCACCAGCCTGCCAACTTCTGACCTCCATATGGGGACCATGATGTGTGTGTGTGTGTGTGTGTGTGTGTGTGTGTGTGTGTGTGTGTGCGCGCGCACGCACGCGTGCACATGCATGCACATACATGCACCACACACTCAAATAAATAACATGTAAGAAAATTTTAAATAGATAGAAACTAAAAGAAAACCAGATCTGTGGGACATAAAATATGATTATATAACCACCATACTCTATCCCTTTGAGTTTTCAGTATCCAGTGTCAAGCGGCCTATTGTCACTGTCTTTCTTTAAGGTGCCCCTTGGAATTTCTAGCATAACTTCTGAGCTCTCAATTTAAAATATTCTAGGGCTGGGAATATTCTAGGATTCAGTTATAGAGCACTTGCCCAGCATGCTTACAACCCTGGGCAAATCACTAAGAGTGCCAAGAAAGAAAGAAAGAAAGAAAGGAAGGAAGGAGAGAGAGAGGGAGGGAGGGAGGGAGGGAGGGAGGGAGGAAAGAAAGAAAGAAAGAAAGAAAGAAAGAAAGAAAGAAAGAAAGAAAGAAAGAAAGAAAGAAAGAGAAAGAAAGAAAGAAAGGAGCACTCACCCAGTAAGGTTATAGTGGACAGTGTGAAGAAAACCCAAACTTGCTTTCCCAACTGTGATCTGATATTACGGCCTCTTCTCGGGTGCTGCCTCCAGCCCTAAAGTGTGTTGTTAATGTGTTTTTCGTGCCACAGTGACTTTCTTATCCATGTGCAGAGGCGATTCAGACCCACTTTGTGGTATGTTCATCTTTGAGTCTATTCCTAGATTGACAAGGCCCCAGGAGGGTTCTGATTGTAAGCCTAGCCCAGCATCCCTCCCTTTACCCTTATCTGCCCTTTGGTTTCTCTAAATATGCTTCACTGCTTGAAGGGAATGCTGCCTTGCAGAGAAGAGTGACACCTCAAGTGTCAGAAAAGTTAAAGACTTCTAGTTATTTCCCTTCCTAGCTTTGAGATACATAAAGATCCCATGTTTTATTTCTCAAGCATTTCTAAAAAATGGTGAATAAATAGCTCCTTTCTTGTCTGTCTGTTCTTAGGAAGGTATATGGTCTCCTGATACTTCAGAATTCCTCATCTCTGTGCCATTAAAGTTGAATGAGTAGTGCATTTGTTTATTGTCTTTTTGCTGTTTGTGTATTATATGATTTATTTAAAAATGTTAAGAGTACTTAATTATCCATGTGGAATGTAAGAGAAGTCTAATACAGGAACATGTTTTGAACTTGAAAACATTTTTCTTCTAGGAAGCTTGTTTTAATGACATCCTCACCACAGCACTTACAATGAAAATCTGGTTTTAAAAATAACATATCTAAAATATGGACAAAAATATTTTATCTAATATATTTTAAATATTTTAGAAAAGTTACTATATATGAAATTATCTTCCACATATGTTCTGAGTTCCACATCTGAATACTGATGGCGTGTGTCTCTCAGGAAGAGTGGAGATAGAGCAAATTGGAAGCCAGCAGTGTGTTTTCAGCATATTGTGCTAAGCCTGTGCAAGGACTACCCTGGGGGAGACAAAAACACATAGCTACATCTTTCCAGCACCTTCCCCAGCAAAGGTTAACAAAGGTCTGAATCAGGGCTTTTGACAGAACTGTCCTCTGATTCCTCCTCTCGTTTTGTGTCTCTTCAATCTGTCACTAAGCCTTCCCTACCAAGAAATATTTTTAAGTCTTGTGTAAATAGGTGGATAGACAGATAAATATTTTTTAAAATCAGAATCTTTTTGCCTTAAAATGTTACAACTTGATTTTGTTTCTTTAAAGTCACATAAGTATGGTTAGCAGAAATGTGGTTCTGGTGGTACCGTGGAGATGTAATTTTAATTCCTTCTATTCCCAACCAATAATAATATTGAAATTTTGAGTAAACAACATTTGAGAGGTACTGAAATCTGAGATCCACTTAACTGCTAAAATACTACTCTGTTATCCACAAACCACGAGTTGTAAATGGTTCCATGCCCAGTTCAGTTGACAGCAAGCGAATTTGGAAAGTTACAAGCTAGGAACCAGTGAGAGATGCCAAGTTCTTCCTCGCCTTCCCCTAAAGTATTGGCATGAGTGTTTGCTTTAAAGTAATTTCCTTTGATTTTTCAGATCTGTTGAACAGCATGATGTCCAGGCACAGGGGTCATTAGCATAATGTTTCCCTTTAGTGCTAATATGCTGGGTGAAAAAAAAAAAGAGGTATAGTAAATATTCAATAGAACGACCAAAATTTTGTGAGAAATCCTGTATGGGGGGAGGTACCATGGCCAGACACATCCCTCAGTATCCCTACAGGAAGAGCCTTATTCCAGTAGAACTATCGGTGTCCGTGGTGTTTAGAAAATAGGCCTCCAAGGGGGCTCCCATATCTTTCAGTGTTTCCCCTATCTTTCTATGTTTTCTATGTTACTGAAGGCTGGTGAATGCAAATGACCTTCAAAACATGTAATCCCTTAGTATGACCTCATGCTATTCTTATCAGTTAATTATTCTCTTTCATAAACTCCAGATTAGAACAGTCAGGCAGGACAACCTGAGTGCATCCCGTGCTTCTACTTCCTTCATCACCCTTTCCTCTAACCTGACCTTGATCTTTTGCCCCTCTCCTCTCATTTTTGTACCAGTCTCCAACTCTGACTTGGCCTCTGTCTCAAACCTTTCTCAGAATCATCAGCCTGATGCTGCCATCATACCCACAAACTGACCCTGTTCTCCATTGCCCAACACCCACAGATGTGATGTGTTTTTCTGTGTCTGACTCCAGTTATGGATAATCTGGTGGTGCCTGCTGTCTCCCAGGACCTCAATTTCATCATCATTTCTATCCTCCTTATTTCCAGCCCCTCTCTAGAAACCATTGCAATTTCCTAGGAGTGAAATAAATATTTCAGTCCCATGAGACTTGCATTTATAGCTTATGCCTTCTGTAGACCTCAACCATGATTCCAAGGTATTTAAGAGTATCAAATATTTTCTCACAGTTCATTTGACTATAAAACATCTGGCACAAGACTATTCATTGGCCAGTTTTTATCATTTTGTTATATTTTGAGACAGGTCTTCTTTGTAGTCTTTGCTGGCCTCAAACTTGCTGTAGAGACCAGCCTAGTCTCAAACTCATAAATATATGAATGTCTCTTCCTCCAAGTGCTGGGATTAAGTCATGCACCACCATACCTAGTAACTATGTTTTTATCATTCTGTGTTAAGGATGCATATATCTTGTTGAAGGACTGATCAAAGGTTTGATTTTAAGCTATCACCAAGGCACTTCTGGATTGTTAAAATGGGATTAGGGTAAACACAAGTTGATTACCTGGATATTGAAAGTGGAAGGGAGACCCAGTGAAATGTAGCCAAGAATGTCCGTGCACAAGGGCACATTTTCCTGCATAGGCTTCAGTGGCCACCTGAGCTTTTGCAACCCCAGCACTGTAATTTCAAATGTTCCAGAGACCTTTACATGGAGTCTGAGAGCCAATGCCCCAGTTGCTCTTTTTGCATGCTTTTCCACTGTGTTTCCAGGGCCAGGGCCAGCATGTGACAGGCTATCAAAACGTACTTGTAGAATTATCCTTTACTATTCAATCTTTGTTCTTCAGTGGGATTTAGTATTCTCTATAGGACCAGCACCTCGTTATCCAAAGTCACAGATAAGGACAGAGGAAACATCTTTATGGGGTATGCCCAGCACTTAAACTGCACATTAGTTATTCTAAACCCATTTCATGAATCAGTTCTGAAGTGACCTTTAGGGTCAAACAAAGGTACATTGCCATCTCTTAAAAACAGTAGAATAAAAGCTGTCATAATCAGGTTTCTAGAATATTAGTTCCAAAGCAAGCACCATCAGGCAGGGACTAAGCTAAAGTTAATTCCTTCCTGCTTGATCACTTTTCTCTTCAGACATTGGAAACAACCATGAAAGATTCAATATGCACCCTTTACTGAGCATATATTGCTCTAGGCACTGTTTGCTCACTCTCTCTCTCTCTCTCTCTCTCTCTCTCTCTCTCTCTCTCTCTGTGTGTGTGTGTGTGTGTGTGTGTGTGTGTGTGTGTGTGTGTGTGTGTAGATTCACTCATCTGTGAGTAAAAACCAGAGATCAACTTTGGGTTTTCTGTTGCTTTCCATCTTGTTTGTTTATCCAAGGAGACAAGGCTCACCATTCCAGCTAGACTAGCTGCCAGTGAGCTCCTAGGCCCCCTCTTATCTCCACCTCCCAGCATTGGAGTTATAGATACGTGCCACAGTGATCAGCTTTTACATGAGTCATGAAGATCTGAACTCAGGTCCTTATGGTTGCAAACATTTACCCACTGAGCCATTTTCCTAGCTCCTCATTTCATACCTTCAGTAATGGGAGGGAGGGAGGGAGGGAGGGAAGGAGGGAGGGAAGGAGGGAAGAAAAGAGGGAGGGAGACTTGTCTGTGTGCAGTTGAAATGAAAGAAGATCTGATCTCATTAGTTACACATGTGCTCGTGTTGGCTGTGAAATCTAACAGGCAGAATGTCTATGCAGATAAAACCTAAACAGAGAAATTAGCAGGAATTAAGAAAGAGTCAGTTGCCTCATTCACTTGTCCAGGTCCTCTTCTGTGGTGTGCTCTGATTTCCTGAAGTTTCTTTCTATTTAATCATGCATTTTTTATCCTCTTTCTCCAATAGGCAATCTTAACTCAGACTATACTGAGCTTCCTTCTGCACATGCTCATTCTCTGCTACTTTCTCCACTCCTGGACCTATTCCCTTCTGACATACACATTGCTCTGCCAGCCTTCAGAGCCCTCCATAATTCCTCCATACCTCCTCCCCACCAGGCAGGACTTTCCCTTTAGCCTGTGATTCTTCTGTTCTTGTACTAGGGCTGGTCCTACCTCCTATAACCTTCATTCTCTTTTTGATCACATTATTGAGTTTATAGCCAGCATCACCCATTTCAATCTTTGAAGACAGTTTTGTTTCAATATTAATCTGTTCCCTTACAAAAATGATAATTTGTTACATCCAAGAACCATTACCTTGTTTTTGCTACCATATTTTCCACAATATCTCACAATCCAGCAGATAACTGACCCATGATGAAGTCTGTGAATGATAATCTAAGAAAGCCAGACTATAGACTTTCAGAAACATACCTCTGGCCTTTGAGGACCGTATCTCTGAATTAATTTTTAAAGAAGCCCATATCAAAGGTTGGGAAAGAGGAGGAGGAGCGTGCTGAGGAGTACCAAGAAACCCCTGGGTTCCTCAATGGTCAGTATACTCCCAAGTGCTTGCTGAAGTGCTTACTGAAGTTCCCTAGAGTACACATAAACCTTAGGCTATTTCCACAGCATTGTGATGCTCAAAGTCAAACTATGACCCTTGTGTGCACCCTGGTGTTATAGGGTGGCAGAGATGTTGAGAACAGTGGTCAGCCTGCTGCCCCACAACTTACTGTAGAATGGGGAAGGGTATTTCTATGTTTATATAAAGTACTTGGGTGGGGGGACTATTTTGTCTAAAAGGTACAAATGGGCTATGAATTGAACTCAGGGTTTTGTGCATCCTAACCTTACATTCTATCATTGTCCTACACCCCCAGATCACAAAATTGTGGAATCATATTCCACTCTGAACAGAATGGGAAATTTAAAAAAGCAACTTTTAATTTCTTTTTCTTTTTTTTCGGTAATGAAAATCTCTGTATGAACTGCCAGCTTTTTTTGGAGTAACAAGGCATGTCTGGATATATTGTGTTATCATCTTCAGGAGAGAAGCTAGTGAATATAAAAGAAAAAGGTGAACTCAGTAAAATCATTTACAAACTAGTATCTAAACTGTTTGCTTTCCTAGGGGCAGCAAGTGAGACAGAGGCAGGGAAAGAGACAGGGCATAAAGTGCACCGTCCTGTGCTGTGCGCTCCCACCCAAGCTCTGTTGTTTCACAGGGCATTGCCCAGCTAGGGAACCCACTGCACATCCACCAGCTACCTTGAGCTTAAGAGAGAGTTCTGCATCTCACTGAGGTGTATGGCTCTATCTATATCTCCATGAGGGTGTCAGTTGGCACTTGAGTACCTCCTTGCGTGTATGGGCTTTGGTCCAAATGCATTAAGAAACCTTCTTGGATAGTAATCTGGAACACAAAAACCTGCAGTCATAAATCAGAGCAATGGAGTGTCTCTCTTCTTATCATGGACTAGGGCAGAGTTGTTCCAGAGCTCTACTCTAGGGGCCTTAGATTTGATGCCCTAGTATGGCAAAATAAAATACAACAAATTAGTTCATTTTTAATTCTGTGATCAACAAAAATCTCATTTATCAATGATAGGGTTTGTATCCTTTAAGATTTTACAGAACCATATTTAAGTTTGAACTCTACAGAGAGACTGTTGAGATAGCTGGGTCTTCCATTCTGGAAATGTGTGACCAGGCTGTAAAGGAAGGTGAGACAAATACCCATCAGGGAAGGACAGAGATTTGTGGCTTTCATTTCATTCACTTTGAGAAGAGAATATATATATATATATATATATATATATATATATATATATATATAGTGATAGAGCCAAGAAATGCAGCTGTCATTTTAATAATAAATATAGATTAAGTAACATAAGAGTCAGTTGGTTAATTATAAGTCAAGCTCACCACAAGTCCAGATTGCGCCTTTGAGAATAAGGGTGTTCTTCTGTGAGGGAAAGGGATGGCAGAAGCAGAGAAGAGGAGGGAAAAAACTAGCAGGAATGGGGTGGTGAGCATGGTACAGACAGACCTCCAGCCATTGTACAAGGGATTACCTTATGCTTCCTCAGCAAACTTCTGAGGGGTACCAGGTCTGGGCCATAACACTGGCCCCAGCTTGAGCTGGGGTTTTATGTCCTTTGCTATTCTGATTTATGAATGGGGTAAATTACCACTGACCCCTCTTGACTTCTACTTTCCATCAATTATCTCTCCAAGTATGGTCGGGATCTCAGATTTCCAAGAAGAAATCTGAGATGGATCTTTGAATTCCACATTTCTGTGCCTGATAAAGTATTGCTCAGGTTGTCACCATAGCCCCAGGAGGGATGAGGACCTCATAACGTGTGGCTCCTCTGCCCCCACTCCCTGCCATCCCAGTCCTTCCTGTGTATGGTGTCTACATAAGAAAACACAGCTCAAGTTGGCAGTAACCAGAAGTAGGCACCATTGTCCTATTTACCCATCTTCCCCCAAGTCTTATCCCTATACCCAGGTCATCTCTGATCTCATCCTCCTATGTCCAGCCACAGATATTTAAACTGTAATGTGGACTCCTCCCTGCGTGGCTGCTGATTCTGCTTAGAGTCACTAGGATTCAAAAATTGTAACTTTACTGCCCACCAAGGGTAAGCTCATAATTTGGATTCCATGAAGCTTGCTGCAAGGTTTCTCTTCCCCTCTTCCTTGAATGGGTATAAGGAGATCATTTGAGCTGACCCTAAGTTCAGTTTCTTGTGATACCTTCTGTGATTATTAAAATGGAATTAAGAAACTACAGGGTTTTTTTTCCAACAAGCAAAATAATGCAATTTGGAACAAAACTAAAACTTCCCATAAAAGTAGTTGAATGTAGTGGAGCTGGAGGGATGACTCAGGGGTTAAGAGCATTGACTGCTCTTCCAGAGGACCTAGGTTCAATTCCCAGGACCCACATGGAAGTTGCCAACTGTCTATAACTCCTGTTCCAAAAGATCTGACACCCTCACACAGACATACATGCAGACAAAACACCAATGTACATAAAGTACAAATAGATAAATTATATTTAAAAAGTAGTTGAATACACAGATGAGATGTTTTTAAAATAATAATTTTTAAATTTTTATCATGCAAATAAAAGTGTTCAGATTTTCCATTTAAGGAATGCATCTTTTTTTGATGTAGTATTTCAAATTAAACAACAGCTTCTCCCTTAGAGTCTGAATAAAGAGAGAAAATGGGCAAGTTGGGGCTGTCTCATGTTTCTGGGAGCTCACATGTTTAAGGGGAAAGTCCTCATAGATAAAGAGTGCTAATTGTCTAACTTTTGTAGAATTTACAAAAGTTTATGTAACCTAGTGTAAGACCCTACCTGGTGGCCTCAGGCCTGCTACCACTGTGCTTGAGGAAATAGTTATGCTTCAGAGCCACACCAGGAAGAAAACTGGACCTTTTAGGTGCTGCACCAGATCTCTGTGGTGGCAGACCAGTGTCCCCACCCTGATCTCCACCCTAATCTGAGAACCGTGATGTTACCTTGTGTGGTAAAGACAGTGGACACCTGCGAGGGGTCTTGTGATGGATCTCTGACCAGGAAATGGTTCTTGATATTCAAGTGGCCCTGGTTATAATGTGGCTTCATTTCTTTGTCTAATTTAACTCCCCCTGCTCTTGGCCTCTTATAATCTAAAAGTATTAAATGAAAAATTCGAGGAATAGTTGTCATATAGCTTACAGTGCATTGTTAGGACAATTCTGGTGCATTACTGGTTTGTTGTACTCTCTCACTGTGTATAAGCAGAATTATCTCATAAGCCAGGTGTAACTCCAGCATTCAAGAGTTAGAGGTAGGAAGATCATGAGCTTGAGGACAGCATAAGCTGAGACCATGTCTCCAAAAATAAACTAAAAATGTAAACAAACTTTGTCACAGATATGCATGAGTAGAAAATGCTTTAAAAGTGTAGGGTTCAGTTCCATCCATGGATTCTGGCATCCACGAGGCCTTTGAACTTGTGATGAAGGGTACTTCAATAACCCCAGGGACCTTTTATAAAGCCAAGGGAGTCAAGTAAGAGAAAATAAGAGGTCAGAAACAGTGGTCCCAGTAATATGAATAGGTGCTGTGAAATGGGCAGGCTCAGGAAACAAAAGGTGAGAGAACAGATTCTTCTAGAGCCTTCCTCAGGCCAGTCCTACCCACATCCATGGCTAACCACAGAGCCAAAAAACAGTGTCAGTGATTGGTTGGGCTGGCAGTCCCGATAAGATAGTCCCTGTCCACTCCCTGCCAGCATTCCTTCTAGCCCAGTCCATCTCATGCCTCTAATTATCCTACACCTCACTCCTGCAAGTCCCTCTGCCTGCTTTTTTTTCTCTACCTTCATCTTCTCTGCTCTTCTTCCTTTCTTAAATATTTATTTCAGTATATATGTGTGCCTGAGTGAGTGTGCGTGCGTGCGTGCGTGTGTGTGTGTGTGTGTGTGTGTGTGTACCACATGTGTATACAGAGCCCAGAAGAACCTTGCTCGGGTCCTCTGCGCAAGCAACAAGTGTATTAACCACTGAGCCATCTTTCCAGTTCCTCTTTGATGTTCTTCTCTCGGGCTCATTTTCTAGCCTGAAATACTATCTTCTTTTTCTCCATTCCCTTTTTTCTCTGACCAGTTACTAGATAGAAGGGCTATTCAGAATTCCACACTCAACCAGTTAACCAGTTAATGAGTCTGAGCAGATGCTGTTTAATCTGTACACAGACTAGCAGGTCTTGTTAAGCAAACAACCAGAGTCTATCACATATTTCTATCTTTGTAGCATTTCTTGACTCTCTGTGTGTGTGTGTGTGTGTGTGTGTGTGTGTGTGTGTGTGCGCGCGCCTATATTCATGTGTGTGTATGTAGTGTCCAGAAGTCAACCTTATATATATTTACCTTAGGAGCCATCACCTTTTGCTTTTGTTTTGTTTTGATACAAGGTCTTTTATTGGGACCTGTGACTCAACAGCTCCAGGGATCCCCCTTTCCTTGGCTTTCTACTGCTGGGATTACAAGGATGTGCTACTATGCCAGCTTTTTATTTAACATGGGAGCTGGGTATTCAAACTCAAGGTGCTTGTATACGAAGCACTTTACTGACTGTGCTGTCTCCCTACCCCCTAACTTTGTAACATTTCTAATAATTGATCTGTTTTTCTGTTTCCTTTTAAGTTTTCTTCTGGATACTGTTGCTATCTGTTGTCAGGAACATATACTCAAAATCTTCTAGCCACATGTCCAAAATACTTTTAGAATCTCCTTTGACATTCAGAGTCCTAAAATGGAACTTAATTGTTCCTTTCCAAGGAAATACACTTCTCCACCAACAAAGAAAAATGAAAAGAAGGGAAGGGGGAAAGGAAGAAACCAGACCCCGAGTGTCCTAACAGGCATGTCCAGCCACTGCTGACCTCTGTTTAGATGTATGGGGTCATGCATACACAGAGTCATGGCTCAGAGTCTCCACTACCACCTGTCTTAGTGCCAGACTCCTGGCACCAAGTGCTTTTTCTCATCCATCTCAACTTTCTGGATTGATTTAAAGCAGCAGCCTGAGTAAGCTATATCCAGAACTTCTCATATCCCTACTCATGTCTTTAAAGTCTCCAGAGATGAAAGGATGCTACCACAAACTGCCCCATTCCTCCCGGAAACAGAAGACAGACCCTGCTAACTGTATGTGCAGTAAAGAAAAGACTATTCCTTATGTACCTGCCTATGTATTTGTAGGGCATAGGGCAGAGCTCTTCAGAGAAACCAGGTCACATTTTAAAAATTTGGGTTACAATTTCCTTGGTGTCACTGCCCATTTCCAGGCCTCATCTCCAGGAATATTTCACATGCATATCCTATATAAACACTGCAGTGTGTAAATGTGTGTCTCTGTATACACAGAACTAAAGTATACATTAGCCAAGATAAACCACTTACCAAAGCTTTAATCTCCCCAGGAGGGAGCAAGCCAAGCACCAGCTGAAGAAGGGAACCCCAACTCTGTCAGGCTAGGAGAAGGCATCTTTCCTTTCTGTCTCTGCTCTTAGTTCACATACATAAATAATGTTCACATGTGGCCACAGACAATGTAACATTTATGACTTGCCCCTTAAAGATACCTTTATTGTGGGTATGTTTCTTTCTGTAGTTAGTTCACGTTTCATACACCCCAGTCATATTGAATTCCTGGGGAAGAAGGGAGCCACAATATGCTGGTTGTTTTAGGCAAGCAGGTCTAAGCAATCATAACTAAAAACCATGACCGTGGGTAGAGGAAACAACTGCCTTATCAATGTATTCCATTCTACTTGGTAGCTGCTCTGATTTTCATGTCTACTCCACATCAGCACTTCTCAGCTTGATCTACCCATATATCCACAGTCTTTGCAGTTTACAAACCCATTTTCCTAATGATTTGGGTGATGCTTCTGCAGTTGACTGGGTCAAGTGACCACATTTGGAAAACCACAAGTTTAAAGAATTGGGTTATAGTGTTCCAGGGCTTTTGCATTTTTCTATATTAAGGAATATTTTGGTCCTTATCTAAGTCTTTATTTATAATTTTAAATGCTTTTTCTTCAACCACTCCTATTTTTTAATGGAGAGAAAGCCATTCTGGGGCAGAATATAGCTGACTTAGTATCAGCATGTCTGGGCTTTGGTTCTGCCTCTTCTAGCTGCTCATTGCAGAATGTATATCCAGCCACCTTTGTGTATATGATGAAATTCAGACACCAGCTTGTATATGCTAATTATGCACTCTGCCACTAAACTATAATCTTTTACCTCCTTACTTACTTTCTTCAGCTGTGAAATGTGCTCAAAAAGTTCCTATCCCACCTTATTCCTTGGCTTATCTTGTGGGAGAGAGGAAATGAGGTTTGTGAAATTGTCAGTAGCCTGTCAAAACACTATCCCAATTACTGTTATTAACCCTTCTGCTATTGTGAATGGAAGATTTTACTTCAGTGAAGGAGAAACAACATAGTTAAAGTAGCCAGAATTAGCAATGAACAAAAGAAATTTGTCAGGGAGAGAGATGGCCCTTTAACTATTATTTTTGGTTTTTCGAGATAGAATTTCTCTGTGTATTCCTGGCTGACCTGGAACTCATTGTGTAGACCATGCTGGGCTGCTCACATACTAAACACACCTTGCTGCCTTGCACTCTGGTTTTCTCATAAAAGCTTCAGCTTGGAAAGTACATTTTATTTGGTCATGTTCAGCCTGCTTCCAGGCCACAGGCTGCTTCAGCACTGTATATCTTCATGATAAGGCTCTAAATATGTGCCAGAGTAAACCTTGATCCCAGGACAGGACGTGCAAGAGTATCTATCAGAGGAACAGAAAAAGTTCTCTTAGGATTTTGACACGAGTAACTCCCCTCCATTTGTCATGGCCACATATGTGAATGTTCATGTCAAGAAAGGTCTGTTGGGCCATCATCTACCAGTATATTAGAGGGCCTTCTATAGTGACCAATATTTAGTCTTCTGAAAATGTGTTTCCTGTATGCCACAGTCACCTGTCACCTCTAACTTTCTGAAACAAACTATATAAGCAAAGCATTCACATTAAATACAGTGCCTTGCTAGACCCGCTCAGAGCACACTTTGCATTAAGATATCTGTTGTTCTACAGAGTGAAATTACCAGTGGACTAATATTTCATATACTATTTAAGAAAGATCCATCGGCTCAGAAATTCTTCAGAAGTCAGAAATTCACATAAACTCTCTTAGAAATTTACAGCCTTTGTCAGAAATCAAGCCACAAATAGTAGTCAGTCTTCAGCATCAACATTCTTGTGACATTAGGTGATAACCTGGTGTAGAAGCTTCATTGTTTTTAATCCTACTAAATGACCCCCAAGAAAAGTTTGATTTTTTTAAAATTAGCACATTGAAAACCATGAATCTTTTCATACTTTATATGTAAGGAGCAGAATATTTGCAAACAACAAAAAGAAATCCTATTTGAAGCATCATTTTCCTCTGTAGTACTAAACCCGATTTTCAGTGTGACTTGTAGACTCACCAATAAAGTAGATAAGGAGATAGCCCAGAAATATATGGAACCAAAACTGGTATAACCTTAGGCTTCCAAGATGATTTCATAGTTCATTTGTATGTGTAAATATGTGCCCAATTTTATTTTGTGTAACCAGAGCAGTCTTATTATTTGTAGTCATGCTTTGAATATACCTACCAGCATCTCAACTTGATCTCTATGCTGTTGAAAGTGAATTTGAATGTTTATTTAAGATTAAGTCAAGTATATAGTCCATTTGACTCAAAAAATCATGACTCTTCTTCATTAGAATTTTTTAGATAACATTTATGAAGTGTCTGCTTGTTTGATTCTACTTTATAGATAAACCTGTGCTCTGCAAACTAGAGCTGTAACCTTACAGCTCAAATCAGACTTATGAGTGGCAGAATGACAACTTTGGCAAAAGCCTGGGAAGGGAAATCATGAAGGAAACAAAAGGAAAAGACTTGTGTCATGCCATGACTGCTCCCAGGGAGCTTTGGGTTCACTGCTCAGGGATGCCTGAACATACCCGCCCTGAATACCCAGTTGCTTATGTTTAGCTTTGAATTTCAATTCTGCCTGAGTTGTAATTCAGGGGGAGTGTCCCTCAATTGCTCCATTGCTAGTTGACATTAGTCATAAGGTACGTCGTTCAGAAAATAAAAAGTAACTTTATAATAGCTAGTGAAAGCTTTCAGGTATTCATTGAGAGGTAGTTTTAAAGGCCTGTACTTAAGTAATTTTATGAGCTCTCTTGGCTCATGTAGTATTGGGCGTGGACAAAGTGGGATGATGAAGAAGAGCAAGCGGTCATGAGTTCTTCTGTGATCATTTGAAATACGGGCTGCCCCACAGGCCACATCTCCTGTCTCCCCGGCTAAAAATGTGTCTAGCACAACAATAGTTCAGTAGCAAGTGCTTGGCTCATGCAAGCCCTGAGTTCATCCTAGTGCCCCCCCAAACACACACACACACACACACACACACACCAGTTTTAGATAGCGTAGTCACAATACTCTTACATTTGTTATGGTCATCAGCTGTACTAGGGCACATTATTACAAGCTTTAAAGCAGTGGTTCTCAACCCATGGGTTGTGACCCTTTTGTGGATCAAACAACCCTTTTACAGGGGTCTCCTAAGACCATTAGAAAACACAGATACTTACATTATGATCCATAACAGTAGCAAAATTTCAGTTATGAAGTAGCAATAAAAATAATTTTTGGTCGGGGATCACCACAACACAAGGAACTGTATTAAAGGGTTGCAGCATTAGGAAGGTTGAGAGCCATTGCTTTTTAGAATCCTCTTCCTTATTGCAGTTCATATGCTGAGTATTGACAGGAAGGCCAAAATCTTGCCTGTCCTTATAGTAGGCTGTTGGAGCTAATGGTGACATGAAAGTTATTAATTCTAACAAGACCATAGTATAATGATATAATGTGTATAATCTATACACACCCAAATGCACATTCTCTAAAGTGGTTTATGGTATCTCCCAGGTGAATGACAATATTTTAAATTCTTGTCATTTATTTCCTTCCCTCCCAAAACTTGTATGAATATGTGGAGAGGTGACTTGTTTTCCTGAAAAAATCTTATTTCTTGAAAAAGAAATATCATATGTCATCAAAGGTACCACCTCAGAAATCTACTCACATCCCAAGATGTGAGTAGTGGCTGTGTTTATGGAACTGTAACTTCTTCACATCATTGTGCCTAGTAAGACTGTGCCAGTGATATATCTAAGCTATAAATGGAGTGTAGCGTTCCCCGGCCAGTCTCTGTTCAGGAGATGATCAACAGGATCTGTGGACTTGTGGCTCACAGTCACCTCTGTGCCTTGAGTCAGGCAAGTTTCCATAAAAATCCAGACAGGTGCCGTGAGAAACATACATGGTACAGGAAACTGATATACTTGACTGCTAGAGATAGATCCAAGTAAGACAGAGTTCAAGAGCTTTGTGGACAGACCTGTGTCTGATTGAATCTGCACTATTCAAACCTTGCAGAGTCTCTGAGATTATCGGAGGTGATATGCCTGAGTAGTAGCAGGTTCCCAGAACGTGTGGTTGTCTTCTATTGAACCCAAGTCAACTCTGAGTCCTCTTTCTCTCTTTAATACTCTTAAAGTTATCCATCAACAAACTCGACCCTTTCTCCTTTAGAAACAAATCCAGAACCCAGGGCTTTTCTTCCCTCTTCCAGCCTTGCTAGATGGAGCTGCCATCCCATCTTCCTGGACTTCCTGGGAGTATCCTCACTGCCCTCCTGGCATTTAACAGCTCATTCTCAAGGCAGCAGCCAAAATAATGCTTTTGGAATAAAGAGACCCTAATACCCCTTCTGCAGATGTCTTGTGACTTCCGGTCTCTCCCAGAAAGGAATCCCACAGAGGTCAGTGTTGCCAAGGCTACCTCGCCTCCAGGGGTGAGCCTGGCTCCTACCCTCTCACCCCACTGGCCCCTCTCCACCCACTCTGACCCTTCCACTTGCCTCAGGGCACTGACATACTTTTGCTCCAGAAAGCTGGAGGCAGTGCTACTCCTCACCCCTCAGTCTGTGTCAGAAGCCTCCATGGAACAGTCTCCTTATGTCACACCTGTATCTACCATGGGCATCACCCTTCCTGAGAGAGTGTCTGCTACATGTCAGGACCCTGCCTAATGTGTTCCTAAGGTCCGAGTTGGTTCCTGGGATGCAGTGGTGCTTCACCCTGTCCAGGGTTAACACTGACCCTACACATTACTGGGAAGGTAGCCTGGAATGCAGTGGGAAGAGTTCAGGACTGAAATTCACAACACCTGGGGTTGAATCCAAACCCTGACCTTGATACTCATCGCTTGTTTGACCTTAGACAACACCAAGACCTAGTAATAGACATGTTCTCTTTCCCTGAAGTTGGAGTCTGAGCAGATTCTGACACAGAAATGCATTGAGCCTATAAAAGGCAGCAGAGTCTGTGGTTTATGCTAGCTAGCTGTTCACCACTTGGGGAAAGACTTGATAGCATAAACTGTTCAGTTTTCTGTTGTGGAGGAATTTCCTGCTGGTGAGGAGGTTGGGGTATGCACAACGTACCTCTGGAGCCTGCAAATGGGGTAGCCTCCATCCTGGAGCACACTGTAGCTATGCTGCTAAAACTGGGGACGTAGTTCTTATCTGGCCTGGAATTCCAAACTTTTAATCTTTCTTTACTCAAATACTTAAGATGAAGAAAATGATATGTCTTAATATTTCAACAAATGCCCATAGCGCTAAAATTAAAGTTCTGCCAATTTCAGTAAAGAATGCTTTTCTTTTATGTTATACAAAAATACAACTTTATTCTTTGAGAGTTTTGCTCTTGTATGCAATGTAGTAATCTTACTTTTTAATACGTGTTTAATACATCCTGTGGTGACATTTATCCATTTCTTTACTTTTCCAGTACTTCATGATTACCCTAGCAGTGCTAGCTCTGAAATATTGGTCAAATTGATGTCAGAGCCATCTGTGTCAGCATGTTGTATGACCTTACCTGAAACTACCATTTGGCAAATATGCCAAAATGTTTTTCTTACCAGGAAAGAAGGGATTGTTGGCACTACTAGCCCATCCAATAGTCTTAGGACACAAATACAAAACAACATGGAGGATCTGTTTATCTACAATCTTTCTGTACAGATACCTTATTAAGTGGTTGTGTGTATACATATGGCTAGTGTGTATCATCAGTGGGGCAGTAGGAAGCTTCATGACTACCAGAGTCCAAGGAAAAACATTTTGCAGAGGAAAAGAGGCAGAGTGTTATGGAGCCTGTTGACACTCACTCATCAGCTTCTACTCTAGAAGTCTTTCCAGCTGATCTTCCAGCAAGAGCCTTGTAATTATGCAGCCACGCACTTGCTTCTGGGTGTGGCTTCCCTGATTGCATACTTAAGCACAGATTACAAATATTTGGCAGGCTTCCTCCCTCTGTGGGAACTAGACAAGTCATAATGCCATGAGCACTCTACGCTGTTGTGCAGGAAGGAGGCTGCGTCATCTCGGGTTTCAGAGTGCAGAGCTTGAGAAACTCAGCCCTCAGCTTGAAGCTTCTGCCTGCAGCCAGGAAAGGCTTGGTAATACGAGTGACTGATGTGTCTTCCTCCACCACCTCCACACAATACCAAGGCAGACCAGAATCCTCCAGAGAGTTTCTAGTCTAGATTGGCTTTGTGGGTTAAAAATGACTCTGCCCTCTGCCTTAAGGCATTGTCACTGGGCATGGGAGAGAAATCTAAGTCCATTTCTATACTGTACAAAAAAAAAGACTTCAGTATGTAGTATCCAGCAATGTGCTGAAGACTGTCATCAAGTGTTAGCATTTAAGAAGTTATTGAAGTCAACAGATGTTAAGTGAAATGGCCGTATTCTTTCCTGTTGTGATTTAGTGCCTGAAATTGTCACCTGGCCCTTCCAGTACCTCCCCATATCCCTTATATTGTTCTTTCAGGTGAATGCCACACCCTCAGTCCCACTGTCAATGCAGGTCAAAGGATGGATATCTGTGAACCATGGCATGACCATGCAAACACACACAAAAATGAGTGGATAATATTTTAGTATAAAGGCCCATTTAAGTCTGGAAAGGTCAGCATCCCTGTAATGTCAACACAAAGGAGGTAAAGAATATACTGTCGAGTAGCATTTTAATACATTTTAATAATGAGAAGGTTTTTACTTTATAAAAATCACTTAGCAAAACAAGAATCACATTGTGTAACTAAAACTCAAGAATAATCATAATACTTTGCATTCCTATATCTCCCTTTATCTAAGTGTAGGGGGAGCTTCTATATGATAATTAGGTTCCATGACTCTGGTTTAGGTGGGGATTGTTTTTACTTTCATGTAAATAATTTTTAGGTTTTGTGTTCAAAGTGCTTGCAGGACATAAGCAAATGTAAGCTTAAGAACAATGTGGCTTCAGTAACCGCCAGTTTTAACTCAGGCACAGGCTTTTGATCTCAGTGACCACCAGCTATAAGTTAATTGGCAGTTTACCAAGTATATTTCATTGCTACCAGGTACCAGTGTTGATTTAACCTTCAGGTCTTTGGATATAACTAACTTAAAGTTAAATCACCCACTTTCCGTGCACACCTTTGAGTTAAGCAAGGTTATGTTTGCCTAACGTCATTGCATACCCTCTCTTGTCCTACACAGAAAGTTCTTCCCTTTCTGTAGCAGTGTCTTCCCCAGTTCAACCACCCGAGAATATTATAGAGATGGAATCACGTGGCCTGTGTCTTCTGCCTTTTATGCATGTTTCTTGCATGTTCTGTGTTTCATACATGTCGTTTTGAGAGTCACCTTGTATTTACATGTGTGCTTAAATGTTGTTTGCGCACTCACAACCTGAAGGTTTCAGGGCTGTTTCCTTTTGGGATCTGAACATTGGTGCTGTGAATATTCGCATGCAAGGCTTGTGCTAGCATGTGCTTTCATTCCTCTGGTGTGCGTGCTTGTGGATAGGATTGCTGGTATGCACACACGGGAAGGATATTTGTAACTTGGTAAGAAGAGTCTGCCCAAACAGTTCCCAAAGTGACCCTGCCCTTTCCCACTACCACCAGGAACATGAGAGTTTCGCTGCCCCACAACTTAGTATTTACATACCACTTCTGGGGTCACGTCAGCAGCACTACAAAGTTCAGTACTCTTCTTAGTATTCCCATTTTGCAGAAGAGGAAATTAAATAACAGATGACTAGTTTGATATACCTAGCTAAGATATGGGTAAAGTTTTAGCCACTGTCAAAACCCACTATCTTAGGACCAAGATTACTGTGCTTCAGTGTAGAACAGTTTTATTGATAATTGAGAGGATTTGGAATTTAATTCAATTAGTTACATGTAAAAAAACAAGATTTTACTGACCTCATTTCATAAAATATAGTTTCCAAGCTAAATATGCATAAAGGAATCAAAAAGTAAGTTTAAAGATAAGACGAGAGAGACAAAATACCTCTCCTCTCTTCAGGTTTTATTCCAAAAATCATGTCATTTCTATGTAATCACAACCCTCTTTCCTCAAAAGCAATTAAAATAACCAGCCACATTCTAATTGCTGAATTTATGAGAAAATCTAGCACCAGAGTCAAGAAACCTGGGCCTCTGACTTCAGCAATGTTACTGAGTTAAGTTGTGATGGCCATAAGCCTTTACAAATACAAACCCAGTGTGGTAGATGTGTGCTGTAGGAGCCAGTTCAGAAGCCACAGGTAACTGATAAAGGAAGCTTCAGACTCCAGCAGGGCCACATGTGTATCTGAGGTTCCCTCCTTTTGGGGATCCTTGCAGAGCCCAATGTTGGGGAGCTCCAGGACAAACTTGGACAATAGAAGAGCTTTCTTTAATTGAATTTAAGTGACTGAAAATTTCATACACACTTTATAGTTCAACACTGGGTCCACATTTCCTGGCCAAATTGTCTGCTGCCCGGCCTAGGTCAGAGTAAATTGACAGCTGGCAAAGTGACTAAAGCAGCCAAAGAGCACCCAGCAGAATGCCTTTTGTGTTTGTGTGCTTGACTAGTAATGCCAGGAGTGAAATGATAACTAAGTGGGGTGGAGGATGGGGAAGGTACGAGGTGGCACTTACTTGGCTCTCAGTACTGTCATCATTCTGCTAAAGGTGTGGCATGGTGCAGAATGTGAGAAGGTCTTTGGGACAAGGTCCTTATCCTCTTTGCTTCATATTTGTCTTAGAATAAAATTGTACACTTGGGCCAGGGAGGTGACTTAGCAAGCAAAGGCACTTGGAACTAGGCCTAATGACCTGAGTTCAATCCCTGGGACCCACATGGTAGAAGGAAAAAACTGACTGCAACAAGTTTTCCTCTACTTGAACATATAAACACACACACACACACACACAAATACAATTTTTAAAAACCCTTTATAAAGTACTGATTAAGAAAAGCAATAAATTATAAACTAAAATTAATGAATCTCATCAAATTGCAATTGCATCTACTTGGGAAGTTAAGATGTAAGTTTTTAGCAAACAAAAGAGTTGAAAGAAAATATTAAATGTACATGAAAAAATACAAAAGCTCAGAAACTTGTAGGTGAAAGGGCCTTGACTTGAAGACAAACAGTCCATAATATTTCTACACAGACAAACTGACTGGTCGGTTGGTCAGGTGGTTGATTGCTATGTTTTGTTTTTTAAAGACTTAACAAAATTTTCTGCCTTTGCCCTTAAGGGCTTTATTTGTAATGGTTCAGACCAGAAAGCCTGGTGGTATTTGATGTTCCCTCTATAGCTTGATTTGCCGTGAGACCTGGTGCCACTTGTCTGCCTATTCCCTCTCTGGCAATAATAGGCCCCTCCTGTGTATGTCCCTGCTGCCACCTTGGCCTCCTCACCTAGCACATACTCCGTTTTCCAGCTTTACCCTGAACACAAGTTCTTCCATCATTTCTAACAACTTCAGTTCTAAACCCTGAAGGCTGCCATCTTCCTGTGCCACTTTTGGATGTGTGTGCAAAAACACAGCGGATTGAGAAATAAGCAAGTTACCCAGCCATGTGACATGATTTACAGTGTGATGTCACACAATCCAGTCAGGCAGAGGGTTTGCCACTGTCTGGCAGGTACTAGCCTGTCTGGGTGGCAGGAAACTGTCAAATGGCAGATGCTCAGACATATTCCCCTTCTGCATGGACCACTTATGCCCAAAACATATGTATAGAGAACTGTGTACATGTGTATTTAAGTGTGTATGTATATGAGTATGTGTGTTGCTTCTTCTCATTCTAAGAACACATCAGGATGTGTTGAATGTCAGGGCAGATCAAGAATCAAATTATCTGCAAACTCCATATGTGTCTTTTCTTCAAGGAACATCATCCAGTGTAATTTATCATAGTATAAATCCTGTTCAGAGGGACACTGTATCAATGTCAGAAGCAACAGACTGTCCAGATAACCTGCTGGCACCAGATGCTGGTGTAGACACATATATGTGCAGGCTTTCTGAAACTTGCCTGATATCTATCCTAACACGCAGTTCTTAGATAAGCCACTCTTGTGGCTCTGGTATATGAATGTGTACCAACATTGAAGCTTTGCCACTAGAGCCCCTTTATTTAACACAAGAGTAACAAGGACCTGATCAGTGTGACATTGCTTGAGCTGGGTCAGCTTCTGAGAGAGAGCCCAGGAGGCAGGTATCAGGCATAGTTTGTAAACCCAAGGCACAGGGCAGGGTCAGAAACGACCTCCACCCCAAGGCTTAGGTCCTACAGTACTAAAAAGTTGGGAGGACTGAGAGGGAAAGTAGCCATCCAGGCACATGATGGTCGTTGAAGTTAGGACTTTAGGACATTTAGCTCCTGTAATGCTTCAGACACACATTTTCTCCACTAATTGTACTGTCAGAACCATGTTTTATCTTTTTGGAAGATACCAGAAGGAAGCAGATTGATGAAGGGTACAAAGATGGCAAATAGCTTCCAAGAAATGCCTCACCAGTGGAAGTCGCCTCCAAGACCTGATGACAGTGGGTCCCTGATGTTAAATATTGTATATTCTCCTAGGTAGTAGAATCTCCTCTTTGTGATTAATTAAAAACATAATCTACAAAGTAGGAATCATTTCACCATACAACACTAAGCCTAAAGTGTGAAATTATAGACTAGCTGAAATTAATGGTCAGGGTAACAGGATTTTGTGTAATGTGTCTATGGGTTGCCCATGCTATGTCATCTAAGAACAATATATTCTATTGTCAATCTTTTATTTTGTTTTCTTTCTCCCCCCCCCTTGTCTCCAGGAGACCAATTAATTGTTCAAAGGTAATATACAGAGGAGATTTCAAGAGCGTTTACTTTGGCACAGTTTGTACCCCTTTGTGGTCTGGCTGACAATAAAGCTAGAATTTGTTTTGTAATGACGGTTCCAGTTGGACTGGAATCCCTTTGAAGTTCCTGCAGTTTGCTGTTGTGAGAGCTCAAGATATTATTTGACTGCAATAAAACACTCTCTGTGTGTTATCAAAATATGGTGCAGATTGAACTGTAGCAACTCACAATGACTGAATTCTCTTTGGAGATGCCCAACAGGAGTAGAGCCTGCAGCACAGAAAGATGTGCATTTCTCCCCATCCATTTAGAGTATAACCCTCACTGGTTGCCTTTAATGGATCTGAACCTCACCCACGGTTAGTACTAGTCAGTATGGGAACAGAGATCAAATGTGAAGAGTGGCATTAGTTAGGGCACACTCACCTTGCCTGGTAATTATGAGAGAGTCCCATGCCAGTTGTTCTAAAGGTTCAGCTTCTCTTGCATCAGCTGACCTAAATTGTTTAATGATGTTGTCACCTCTAAATAAATATAGTCATTGTCCTGATCTCTATTTATATTTTAAAACTCTTTCCCACCCACCCCCACAGCCTGGAACAATCCGTGTACCACACTAGAACAGGGTGTCAGAGGCCTGTGTACACCAGTTTAGAGTCAGAGCTGAGATAGGGCTTCACACAAGCTGTTTCTTATCTGAGGTACAGTGCTCTCAGAGCAGAAGTATTTGGGAACCGCCATCTTAAGCTTTCCACAAAAGCCACAGCAAATCCATGCCTTCCTTTATTAGCATTGTGTCAGAAGGAGATAATATGTGTGAATGTGCGCAATGGGTCACATAAACCTGAGACGTGCTTTTCAGTGAGAGTCGTTTTAGCAAATGGCACTCATTTAATCAGTGTTTTCCACTGATATCATATCTGAGTATCAGGATGTGTTAATGGTGCGTGATTTCCTTTAAAATTACTCCTGCCTTCATGGTGTTAGCAGCTGCGCTGTACTCCTCTGTATGTATAAATAAAAAGACTTAAGACTTGTTTGTGGTATGTGCATGTATCTCTAGGTTAGAGGACACCTTGTAGGAGTCAGTTCTTTTCTTCCACCGTATGGGGTCTAATGATCGAATTCAAGTCATCAGCATTGGCAGCAAGCACTTTTACCTGATGAGCCATCTCACTAGGCCTTGTTTAGGGTTATTAATGATGGGTTCCACGTGATCAAAAGAAATACCTGAAAAAAATATTTTGACACTTGGGAATCTCTCCTGATAGAAATTATGAGAGTATCATATGGAAAAAATAATTAGAAAACTCATTTTAGCTCTTCACCTGAAACTGAAACTGAAGTTAAAGTGCTGTATATAAACCCTGGCTGTTTTCTGTTCCTGTCCCTATCTTATAAGTTTTTCTTTCTTTCTTTCTTTCTTTCTTTCTTTCTTTCTTTCTTTCTTTCTTTCTTTCTTTTTGATTTTTTGAGACAGGGTTTCTCTGTAGCTTTGGAGCCTGTCCTGGAACTAGCTCCTGCAGACCAGGCTGGCCTCGACCTCACAGAGATCTGCCTGCCTCTGCCTCCCGAGTGCTGGGATTAAAGGTGTGCGCCACTACCGCCCGGCTGTTACTTTTAGTTCATAGCAAAATGGTGCCTTTCTTTATCAGCACAGTATGTTAGGAAGAGAGTAATTTGTATGTGTGTGTGCTTGTCCAAGTTGCATTAAGTTAAGGACAAAATGATGCTAAAAGTCTTCTGATTACACTTCACCTTTCAGTCCAGCATATATGAGGACAGGAAGTCATCACTATATCCTCAGCAAAGGAAGAAAGCAAAAACCTGAAAGTCAGCAACCCTTTCTGGAAACAGAAAATCGAGGTTGCTAAACAAACTACTGCCCCCTTCCCAGATGGAGAAATGCATGAACACAGAGAATTAGACTAACAACACCTTTCCCTCAAGGAGAGATCTTCCACAGCCTAACAGACCTGAAGGAAGGCAAACATCAACTTGAGCTTATTCCAGAATGTTGAAGAAAGAGAAATCAAAGAAAGGTGGGGGAGGACAAAAGCAAAGAAACTGTAAGAAAGCTTAACCTCTGTGAGGGCTGCATCCAGCAATAGACAGTCTGATTCCTTACCCTCACACTAACTCAATCCAAATACACCATTCTGGTTTTTAACTATTGGGCGTGGTAAAAGGCAGTAAGGACAGCATGAAGATGCAAAACAAGCAGCAGAAACGTATTCACCTATAAATGAATCATCAAATCTGAACCTTAAATTTGTTGCTGTGATTATATAATAAGTGCTCTATTGGTTAAAAAAAAGGGGGGGAACAGTGCAAGAACAAGTGGGTAGTATAGACAGAAATCTGGAAATCCGAAGAGCTAGCATCAAAAACTGGTATTATTTAATTTTTAATTTCTGATACCTTTTTTTGAGGTATTGTTTTTTATTTCATTACATTACAACAAAAAGTGGGCTCTTGAGGACACCGGACACTGCCAAAAAGATAGAGAAACTAAAGGCTTATGAGTAGAAACTTCTAGTATTTCAAAGCAAGCAGAAGGAACAGAACAGAAATATTTTTAGAGAATAGATTATTTGCAAGCGATGTAATATATGCATAGTGGGCATACCAGACCAGGCAAAGAAGGAGATGGAGAGGTAATCAAGGGAAAAGCAGCTGAGGTATTTTCAAGGACAGCTTGTCTATAAGAAGCCCACTTTATTTTTGTTTTTAAAACTTTTTCCTTTTATTCTTATTTGTTGTTGTTGTTGCTTAGTTTTGGTTTGTTGAGACAAGATTTCTCTGCATAAACAAAGTGGGCCTGCCTTGCCTCTCAAATGATAATATTAAAGGAGTGTGCCACTACACCTGACTGGTCTTTTTTTTCATACAGTATATTTTAATTATATTCTTTCCCCAGATCCTCCCATCCAACTTCATAACCTATGTCTCCCCATCAAAATACAGGAAAAACAACAACAACAAAATCAAAGTAAAAAAGGAAGCTCAATATGACCAAAAATAGGAAGAAGGAGAAGGAGAAGGAGAGGGAGAGGGAGGAGGAAGAGGAGGAGGAGGAGGAGGAGGAGGAGGAAGAAGAAGAAGAAGAAGAAGAAGAAGAAGAAGAAGAAGAAGAAGAAGAAGAAGAAGAAGAAGAAGAAGAAGAAGAAGAAGAAGAGAAGAAGAAGAAAGGCATGCAGAGAAACCACAGAATTCACTTTGTGTTGGCTAGCTGCCTCTGGGCATGGGGCTTGTCCTAGAGTGTGGTTGATATATACCTAGTGAGGCTCCACTGGTGAAAACTGATTTTCTTGTTCCTAGCAGGTATCTATTATAATACTGTCTTAGTTAGGAGTGGGACTTTGTATCTACTGTCCCTTCTCAGGCTTGTCTGAAAGAAACAAAACACTTTAAATTCCTAGAAAAATTAAGAGTAAAGGGGCAGAGAACACTGTATACATAGATGCTAACATTCATCAAAAGAAGCCGGGCAGTGGTAGTGCACACCTTTAATCCCAGCACTAGGGAGGCAGAGGCAGGCGGATCTCTGTGAGTTCGAGGCCAGCCTGGTGTAGAGGAGCTAGTTCCAGGACAGGCTCTAAAACTACAGCGAAACCCTGTCTCGAAAAAAACAAACAAAAAAAAATCATCAAAAGAATATTGGAATGGTTCATTAAAAAAAATCAGGAATAGGGCAAATACATCCCTTCTCACTACTAGTATTCAACATTTCGGTGGAAGTCATTGGTATTATTGGTATTGTAAGAAAAAAGAACAAACAATGACCCAGCTTGGTGGCACACTCGTTTAATCTCAGCACTCAGGAGTCTTAGGCAGCACGATCTCTGTGAGTTCAAGGCCACCATGGTCTACAGAGCAAGTTCCAGGACAGCCAGAGCTGTTAAAAAGAGAAATCCTCTCTGGGAGATGGAGGGGGGATAAACAACATACAGACTGTGATAGATGAAATAACACTGTCCTTGTTCACAGATGGCATAAAAGTCTGTATAGGAATTCCTAAAAATAAAAAATATTCATGGAATTTATAGGGAATGTTAGCAAGGTTGCAGAGCACAGGGCTGTTATAATAACATTATTTATTTTCCTATATTAAAGCAGAGAGCAAGTGCAAATTAAAATGTAAAACATTATTTACATTAACACAATAGATGAAGAAATGCTTATATCTAAGTTGATGAAGCATATATGAGGTATATATAAAGGGATATACAGTAATCTAATGGAGTTAAAGATGATGTAAATAAAAGGAAAGGCATTCCTTAATAATGATAAAAATATCAATAACATATTGATGAGACTTTTCCAAACTTGAGCTATAGATTTAATTAATCTATAATCAAAATCCTCAAAATAACTTGTGGATATTAATAACTGATAACAGTTTAAATAGGCATAAGTCCCAAAATAATTAACTCAATATTGCAGAGCAAAGTCAGAAACTGACACTATCTGACGTCAAGGCTTATAAAGTTAAAATGATCAGGACAAGTTGGTACTAATAAAAGCACAGATAAATAAAGAGCAAATAGATACTTAGGTTCACACAAACCCACCCAACTGAATATTGACAAAGGATAAAAGGTCACTGAATAGGAAAAGAGTAGGCAGTCATTTGAGTGATTATTACTAGGCCATTTGGACAGTCACATGCAAATGATGAATATAGACACAGTCCTTATGTTGTTTATAAAACAAACTGAAAGTGTATCATAGGTCTTAACATAGAATTTAGAAGACACCATAGGAGGAAAATATAGGTGCCTGGATTTTGCTGGTGAATTTTTAAAACACAAAGAACACTGTTCTTGAAGTAAATAGGTGAGAAGCAGAAAACCAGTGAATCTAAAAATCCAGAACATTTAACACTACCAAATTCTAGGAAAGATGTGGGACAGTAAGCACTCTCATTCACTGCTGTTGACAAAATCAAATGGTGCTGCTGCCTCTTTGTTGAAAACTAAATGTTTTATCCAAAACACAATTGGCATAATAGGTAGATACCCAATTACATTAAAACTAATCTCCATGTAAAAACCAGCACATGATCTTGATGCAACTTTATTTAAAATTGTCAAGTACTGAAGCCATGAGAATCCCCTTCTGTGACTGAGTGGATAAACTGTGTTCCTACAAAGGAATGCTACTCATTGATAAATAAGATCAGAACAAGGGCATGGCCTCACACCTGTAATCCCAGCACTTTGGAGGCAGAGACAGAGGGATCGTAAATTTGAAGCCAGCCTGGGCTACATGGTAATCCCTGTCTCAAACAAACTAACAAAAAGAATCCTGTTTCTTATTGTTAAGTATAATGTTAGCTGAAGCTGTTTTGTTGATGTTTTTCAAATCTTCTGAGAATCTTTTAAAATTACAAAATAGTTTGTCAGATACTTCTGTACATTGTTTACTCACATAATTCTTTAGACTACTAATGTGATGTATTGCATTAGTTGATTGAGTTGTCAACCATTAAAGAAGAAACCATGGGTGAACATTAAATGCATATTTCTAAGTGAGAGAGGCTAAGAAGGCTATCTACTGTATGATGCCAACTGCATGACAAGGCAAAACTGGAGAGCATAAAAGACTAATGATTGCCCAAATCCAGGGGCAAGAGGGCAAGAGGGCAAGATGAACAAGCAGAGCACAGGGCTATTTGGGGCAGTGGCACTATTCTATATGAGACATGACATCATATGTGATCAAAACTCACAGAACTGTGCAATACAAGTGAAGTTGTGTGAGCTGTGGACTTAGTTAAAAGAATGCATCAATACTGGTTCAACAATAACAAACAGATTATAATGCAAGATGTTATTAGCCTGGGAATTGTGCAGGACAAGGGGAAAGGAATGCATAAGGACTGTGCTTTCTGTGTAGTTGTTTTTAAATTGCATTTCTCTTGTTTGGAGGTGTGTCTTTGTGTATGTGAAAGGATGTATCACAACACTGGTATAGAAGTGAAGGACAGCTTTGCCAAGTCCCACCACCTTTAAGAGGGTTCTAGGAATCAAATGCAGGTTTCCAGGCTTACCTGGCAAGCACCTTTGCCTTCATTGAATTATCTTACTAGCCTTCCATTCCCTCTGTCTTTTTTAGAAAGCTAAAAATTTAGGTATGTTTTTAAAAAATGATTAATCACTGTGATAAGATAAATGAGGATAGTTTACATAGAGAATCTATGTGACAGTGAAATATTGGGAAAAGGAGAGTGGATCTTATGAGACCACTTGGCATCATCATTTCTAGGGCTCCAGCAGGTGTGAGTCTGTAGAGGCCTCATTATGCTAAGGGTTAGCAGACCGGAAGGCCAAGAGAAAGAAACTAGAGTCAGTGTTAGTGAAACCAGAGAGTGCCCCCTCACTGAATGCTGGATTTCATTTGTTTTCACCAAAGTTCAAGCTGGTGGTAGGTCTGCTTGATCATCTGCCAGCTGCCGTTGGCTGATGAATGGCTTGTTCTGTGCTGCATGTAAAAACATAGACTGAGAAGTTGGGTGGTACTTAAGGATCTCTGCTGAAATGGGGTTACTGTGTAAGCAGAACAGGCAATATTGTCTTCCTTATGCATACAGAATGGATAGAAGAAATCCTCTGCAGTCCAGTTGCAACTCCAACTTCCATGCAACATAGCACAAAAGCATCATTGGGCATCATTGGGCAGCTTCCTTAAAAATGATCTTAAGAGGCAGGCCACATGATCTATAAAAAAAGAAAAAAGAAAAAAAGAAAGAAAGCAGGCCCAAGATGTGTGCTCAAGTGCCCAAGTGTTTAGATGCTCTGGAGGTGCCATTTTAGTAGAAGGGATCCTGACTTCTGAGTATGTGCTACCTCACCTGCTGGCAATAAATGCATTCCTTTTTTAATCCCAAGCACCGTCTCTGCTCTCAATTTTGGGACTCCTTATCTCTCAACATCAGATTTAATTTACTAAGGAGACTAGCTGTCATGAGTGTACTGTGTCAGAAATGATAGGCAGATATAGTATGTTATACAATGTTAGACTTTTTTACAGTTATAGTAAACTTACAAACTCTATCAAATTTACTGGCTCTAAATCACCAAGTACTACTGATTTCATTTGCTAGAAATGGCCATCGTCAGTCAGTAGATTTCTTCATTCCAGTCTTACTAGTATTTTTAGATCATACATTACATTCACACGATGTGTTCGTATCTCTCTCTCTCTCTCTCTCTCTCTCTCTGTGTGTGTGTGTGTGTGTGTGTTACAGAAAGGATAAGGCAGAGTTAAAGAGACTACACAGTTCAGAGCAGCTATCTTGAAGTCAGAAGTAAATTCCCTAGGATTATAGAGGACCAGAAAATAAGTTTTACAAACTATAAGCACAGAGCTATTCAAGACACAGTTGTCTGATACTGTGTGACAAGTTGTGTCAGAGTTATGTTCAAGTAAGCTGAGTATCATAGGCAGGTGAAGCTGTTCACAAGCTAGGGACTAAAGACAAAGGCATAGGTCCTTCAGTGTGGCAATTTTGCTGATGAAGACTCATGATAAATGACCAGGTGGCAGGTCAGTGTGCTTGCTACATCTCAGTTTTGATGTTTGTTTTGTATTGCCAGGTGAGAGTGTTACATTTGGTGTGATCAATACACTCATGTTTTTAATATAATTTGAAATATTCATAGGTATCATTGTTTGTTGACACAAATTATTGGTGTGTGCCTCCTGTTGTACTGATAGATGGTGATTGTTTACTTGGTTGAGCCATATACAACATTATTTCTTGGCACTTACTTTTAAAATGGAGTAACTCAGGTCAGAGCTATTAGATAGAGCATCAAGTAACCCAAAGCAGGGTCAGTGTGTTGTCCGCCCAAGCCATTATGAAATGCCTCCTTTTACACTTTACCTATAGGCTGGATATTGTTGCAGAGGATATCTGACTTGGCATTGGAAGTTCAAGGAGACTCAGTATCTAACTAAGAATTATCACTGCTGTAGAAACTTACAGAACACTGCTTCTGTTTCTGCATACCTAACAGACTCTCATGTATTGATCACAAACTGCCTTCTGTCACCTTCCATTTTTCTCTTACCTTTTGCCACTTTCCCTTCTTTTATACTCCATTTTTGTCCTGCAAATCATCCTCCTTGACCTCCCAGTTCTCCTCTATCTTTTGTTGCCCTATCTACCTTGTCATGTATGCATCATGTCTTGGCCCCTGATCCCTTTTATTATCTGGAAAAACCTAGTGTAACAATTCCTTCAATTTAGCTAATAGTATGCAAATTAGCCCCCACACGTCATTGTCAAGCCAAAATATGGTTGTTATATGGAGGACTTTAATGCAGGAAAACCTGTTTCTATAGAAATACAATGAGGAGTATATGATGTTAGATCTGTAACCTTGTCAATTGTTTTAATTTATCATATACACATTTAGAAATTGATGTAATGCTTGACAGCAGTAATTCAGGGCTTTCATATATTTCTTTATGTATTACACTTAAATTTATTTGTGATGATATGCTCTTCTTTGGTACCCTCTGGTTGTAGGTTAGTGGGTGGTGGTAGTGTTCCAGACCACAGGGAAGACAGTCCCTTTCTGGTCACTGTGGTCTTTCTAATAAAAGAATGGCCCTACAAGGAAGCTGCCTGAGCTTGCTTGCTTACTCCAAACAGAGCCTGAGTAAAAGCAGCCTTTTAAACACATGTGTCAACATGCATATATTTGTAACCTCCATCCAGAGTGACAAGCTTGCCTGCTGTCAGGCTGGCAACTCTGTTGGTCACAAGTTGCTGAGAAAGGCAAGCTCAGGGTGGCTGATTGACACCTTGGAGCAGTCATGATGCTTGGGGGACCTTTGCAGGTTCCTGTGGTTTGTAGGACAGCAGATCTTTGCCTTTTGAAACCCCTATCTCCCCCACCCATTCTCCATCACTCCATCACTGCTGAAAGGTGAGCAACATGGAAATGAACTGCATCGTCTAGAATTTCAAAAAGCCCTGCAGCTCTATGGTGACAGCAGAGCTCTGAGCAAGAGCCCGCCCGGCAGCACAAAGGAAAGATGAACAACTTGTAAGAGGTGTGGCTCATTGCATCCCGCCTCAGAGCAAGAGTCTTCATGTTTTCAGAGTGAAGATGCATTGTTTTAAGATGTACTAGGTACTTACCTCAGGCGTTGATCTGACCTGCAGATGACTTCAGCTTTTGGAATTGTGGAATGTAGAATGAAAACTAAAAATATAGCTGTAGACAAAAGACACAAGAGATGGTTATCGCTAGTGCTAGTGAAATGTTCCTCTGAGAAAACTACCTTGCGGTATAACTATTATTAGCTCTTCCTTATTTTGTGTCTTTCTTATCACACCACTTAGACAATATCCTAATTTTTATGTTAATATAATTGTTCTCTCACTTATTCCAGTGTAAAGAAACTGACTTCATTTGAAAGTATTTGTTTAAAACATCCTTAGGCTGGGATGATGACTCAGTGAAGTGCTTGCCATGTAAATATGAGGACCTGCATTCAATCCTTGGAACCTATGCCAAAAAATCCAGGCATGGTGGGATACCTGTGTAGGTCCAACACTGCTGAGGCAGAGACAGGCAGATCTGAAGCACACTGTCCAGGCAGCCTAGCCTAATGGATGAGGTCCAAGCCAATTGAAAGACCTTGTTTCAAAAAGCAAAGTGGAAGGCACCTAACGAATGGCACCTTAAGTTGACTTCTGGCCTCCATATTGCATAAGTGTACCCTTGTGTATGTGCAAACTTGTTGTGCTTATATATTCTTATGTATACATGTACACATACACACACACACTCACACACTGACACAGGAAAAACCTAAGCTGAGGATATTGTTCAGGGAAGATCATTTACCAATCATGTACAAAGCCTGGGTTCCATCCCAGCACTACCAAAAAAAGGTCCTTATTACTATGCCTTAGGAATACAAGTTCCTAAGTAAGTTCCTAAGTAAGATAAGTTTGAATTACCATTCAGTAGAAAAGCTTTATCTTCTTACCAGAAAGTCTATATGTTCAGTCTTCTCAATGTTATATTACATAAAACAAACTGAAATTTTTTTTCAGATAGGTACTATACATGCCTGTAATATAAACATATAGGGGGATCTCAGGTACCAGGTCAGCATAGGTTACACAGAAAAATCATGTCAAATAAAAAAACTATTTATTTTGAAATATCTCTTTCACATCATGATAAGATAAAATACTGTTCACTTATTCCAGAAAGGCGTATGCAGTGCCTGCAGCTAGACCATCCTTTTCTCTCTCCATTTTAGCAACGCCCACTTATGCCAGCTGGCAGAAGCCCCCATCCTTCCCTGGGCCACCTTAGGCTGCCCCAAATCTTTCCTGAGTTGAAACATATTGCACAGCTCTTATTTGATTCTTCAGGAGACAGGGGTCTTATTCAAGATCACCTCATTTTTGTTACTAAAGGTGTATTTCTGAAGCCCGCCGACCACCACCCCACTACCTTCAATCCCTGGGCAGCACCCATGTTCTTTTTCATCTCGCAGCCACTGCTAGCAGCTCTGGGTGTCCTGCCTTCAATTCCACTTTAGAGCTCCTTGAAAGTGCTACCAAATGCCAGGGCCACATCCTCGGTCCTCACAGAAATAGGATAGTGTCCATGTGTGCTCCTTTTCTATGTCAGAAGAAGGTATTATTTGCAAAATACATTTTTTCCAAACAAATGATTCAGATATTTACTGAATCAGAATATGAAAGAACCTAAAAGATGACCAATTGTAAAGTCCATTAAGACAGAATTTGTGTAATATCATGGAATCAGAACTACAACAAGCCTTAAAACAGCTGAGATATTGGCTCCTCTAAATTCACAGATGTGAGGAGGCCTAGCCCCAAAGAGATCCTGAGCTTGCCAGAATCTCCACCAATCCTGGTAACCATGCCTAGAGCCCATTGAGCAGCCTGGAATAGATTTCTACTACCTCTTTAGAGATTAGAGTAATGATCTCTCTAGGTAGCCCAAGTTGTCTTTGAACATACAGTCCTTCTGTCTGGGCCTCACAAGTGTTGGTATAACAGATATGTGGAGCTATACCTTATTTACAGTACTTCTGGTTAGGCAGCAAGACACTGACAGTTTCTTAGACTTCAGCATTCCATGTTAAGACTGTGGAAAGTTGTTCATGAATTAGAACAATATGGACTTAAGTTAGAACTGTCTTTCTCTCAAATATGTGATTCTTATTGATTCCAGTGTCTGAGGTTTGATGGAACCCCTCTTGTTTTCCTCTTTTTCTGGCTCTACTTTTTATGTGTGTGATTTTGAGGTAAGAATCTCACTGTATAGTTCTGCCTGTCCTGAAAGTCACTTTGTAGACTAGACTATAGAATTCACAGAGGTCCACCTGACTCTGCCTCCCAAGTGCTGGGATTAAAGGCCTGTACCACCACCACCCAGCTATGAGTTAATACTTTTATACTTATTTGACTTGGCAAAATTCAGAGGATTTATTTGTTGCATGGAGGGTCTGCTTGTTCATCCCTGTCACGCGGTTAGCTTAGCCCCAAAATAACCACACAGAAACTGTATTAATTAAATCACTGCTTGGCCCTGTAGCTCTAGTTTCTTACTAGCTAATTCTTACATATTAATTTGACCCATTTCTATTAATCTGTATATCACCATAAGGTCATGGCCTACTAGAAAAGTCTCAGTGCATCTATCTCCACCAGCGGCTCCATAGAGTCTCTCTGACTCTGCTTTCTTCCTCCCATAATTCAGTTCTGTCTTTCCTGCCTACCTAAGTTCTGCCCTATCAACAGGCCAGGGCAGTTTCTCTATTCATTAACCAATGAAAGCTGCATACAGACAGGAGGACCTCCCACACCATTTATTGAGTTTTGAGTTATGTATCTTTTTGCATGTTCTAAGGATTGTAGCATGAATAATAAAAATCCAGAGTCAGATATTGTGGTTCAGTCTAAAAACCAGAAAAGCAAAGTGGCCAAGCCACTAGAGAAGTCTTACCTCTACCAAGTCTGGGTGACTACAGACTAAGTAGACTAAGCAGACTAAGCCTCTTTCTCCTCTCATTTTATATTCTCTCTAGTGCTAGGACTAAAGGTGTGTGACTCCCTAGTATTGGGATTAAAAATGTAGACCACGACCACCTGGACTTATTTCTGCATTGATCTTGTGTAGCCTAGGATGGACTTGAACTCAGAGAGATCCATCTGTCCTCTATCTCCTAAATCCTGGGATTTAAGGTGTGTGCCACCACTGCCTGACCTCTAGTGACTTAGCTTTGCCCTTCTGATCTTTAAGCAAGCTTTATTTATTAAAACATAAATAAAGTATCATTATACAGATCATTCATTCTAAAAGTATAGCATTTTCTCCCTTAATAGAGAACACTGTGTTTCAATATTTGGATTCCTCCTCAACTCATATGTCTCTTGAAATATTTACATGTTCTACCTATTTTCTAGAATTTCACATTTATAATTCAAAGATTTTTTTGCCAAACTGATATTTTAAAGTAATTTTCATAGAGACCTAGAGAGATGGCTCAACAGTTAATAACACTCGCTGATCTTGCAGAGGACCTGGGTTCAATTCTCAACACCCACATGTAGCTCACAAGCATTTGTAGCTCCAGTTTCAGGAAATCTGATTGCTTCTGTGGCCTTCATCGGCAACAACCACACATGTAGTACACATACATACATGTAGGTACAACACTCATACACATCAATCAATAGATATTTTTAAGTTTATAATTCTTGTAAGAGTAAGCTTCAAAATAAGTAGGACACTATCTGTCACACTCAGCAGTGACCCATTTTAGCCCTTTAACCAAAGATGATAGATAGTACTCTGCTTGTTTCAAAGCTAAGCCACAAGTGACTAAATAATCTTTTATACAATGCAAACACCAAAAAAGTAAATAAACACTCTGAGTTTGGAGATATATTTTGAAATAACCTTACATTAAAGGTTTGTGGAGGTGGAGTAGGTGATGGTGGTGGTGTGCGTGCGTGTGTGTGTGTGTGTGTGTGTGTGTGTGTGTGTGTGTGTGTGTGTAATTTATGCCTTATGTGGGCATATATAGGATAAAAATTAACATAGGAAGTCCCCCATCTTTCTCCACCTTACATTTTTATATTTAAGAATTTTATACCTGAGTACACTGTGCTTCCATATTTCCCATTTTCCTCCCTACTCTAACTCTTCCTGTTCCCCCAAACCAGCCCTCTCAAATACATGATCTCTTCTTCTCTATTATACACCTATATATGCACAAAGTACTGAGTCCAATTATTGCCCTTATTTACATAAATTTAGAACTGACCTCTTAGCATTGGGGTCTCATCCCTGAAGACAAAAAAAAAAGAAAGAAAGAAAAAAAGGAAAACTGGTTCCCCCTTCTCAGCAACCACTAATTACCCATAGCTCTTCATTTAGAGGTGGAGCCTTGTGTTCTTTGCGGGTCTCATGCTGGCAGTTATATTGTTGAGAGTTCGTAGATACAATAACCTTGTCCTAGCCAGAACAGTCACACAGCAGTAGTCCTGGCCCTCAGGCGCTTTCTGTCTTTCTGTCCATTCCTTCTAATATTCTCTGAGACTTAGTATAGAGATTGTGTTACAGATGCCCCTTTTGGGGCTTGGCAACCCACAATCACTTATTCTCTGCATTCTGAATAGTTGACTCCACCTTGTT
The DNA here is from genome assembly GCF_982192425.1 of Myodes glareolus. Taxonomy (NCBI): domain Eukaryota; kingdom Metazoa; phylum Chordata; class Mammalia; order Rodentia; family Cricetidae; genus Myodes; species Myodes glareolus. Next base: position 48,960,962 of record NC_142039.1, on the reverse strand, counting down.
CTTTGGAACAAGATCTGTTACTGAACCTTGAGTTCACCAATTTACTAGACTGACTGGTCTGTGGGCTTCTTGGGTCCTGTATTTCCCTTCCAATGCTAGAATTATAAGCATTCAAGGCCACACTCAGCTTTTTGGGGTGCTTAGAATCCAAACTTAGGTCCTTATGCTCATGCATCAAGTACTAGATAAAGTATTAAAGTATTTCTCCAGTTCCCTGTTGAAGTATATTAATTTATGAGTTATTAATGTATTCTAAAAATTTTATAAAATATCTAAGTTTCTTTCACTTAAATTCTATGGGCTAGGGGTATAGCTCAGTGGTAAGATGCTAACCTAGCATGCATCAGGCCCTGGATTTGGCGCCCATTACCAAAGAGAAAAAAAGATAAATATTAACAAGTTAATAACCAGTCACTGCCTTTATCCATCCCAGAACTTGTGTATGGATCAGACACTATAGAGAGTCAGTCCCATGCAATGTGGGGACAAAGTGTGATAATTTTATCTCAGGGACATAAATAGAGAAGAGTTCCAGTCTTCATTACAAAGAAGCTTAACAAGGACAGTAAATATGTTTCATTCCTCTAAATGTCCCAATTACATTTTAATGGTTACCTTAGAGTACACAATAAAGAAAAAAGTAATTAAAATGTATTTTAAAAAATGAAAAAGTGTTTCAGACTACCTTCTACCCACTTGTAGGCTGCCGTTATACCAACTAGTCCCCAGAAAGGACTGTCACCTTCAATTTTTCATTTTTAAAGGATTCTAATTCTTTCAGCATGTTCATATGGTTTTATAAAGCCCCAGATGCCCAGCAAATCCCCTTGGTGTTGTAAGACAAGATTGCTGTTAAAAAATGTTTAGGCTTAGTCAGCTTCTCCTTGCTGCTGACTACATGAGGGGCTCTGGGAAATGGTGTTTATACTAAGCTCAAATTGATAGGGCAAGTTTAATGCAATTGGGTCAAAGGTACAACTGCTTAGCTGGTCTCATCAACCACTCAGGTTTCGGCATGGGTTTATAAGGAGAGGTCTGCAGTGATAGCATCTGGCTGCTTGAGTTTGACTGTGTTTTGCCTGCCATGATTGAGGGGAATTTAATGGTGAGGAGGGGGAAACCTAGGGCAATTTCGTTCTTGAGTTATGGTTCCAGATAAAAAAGGCAAAACAACAGACTTTGATCCACTCAGGTCTGGCCATGTAGCAGTTTGTTGATGAGATTTGTTTCTTTCAGCTCCATCCCCTCCCTCAAAGATAGCCAGCAATCCCTGACAGGACAGGGGCAGGGCTGTTGTGGGTATAACTGACACCAAGCTCTTTCTAGCCTTGTTCAAATTCCTCTTTTATGCCGATTGTGCTTCTGAGCTCTGACTCATTGCTCTTTAGGGACTCCAAGGTTACTTATGCTCAGTAGAAGTCACAGCACTGCTCCTTAGGATGCTCTATAAATCCCATTGGCCAGCTGAAGAGGTCTAGCATGGAATGCTAGACAGAAGATGAATGAATGACTGGTGTCTGGCTGAGTTTATGTTGTCAAAGAAAAGGAGCTTGGAAGTTAGCTCCCACCATTCTCATTAGCTTACTTAGTGCCCGGGGGTACAAGGACACTGTGGCCTCAAGAACTAAAGACATAAATACATGTGTCATAAATCATCTCTAAATGTTTAAAAAATTCTGGACTTTTACTTTTAAGTCATTGAGTGTCTTCATAACTTTTTAGTCTGTAAGAACATTCTTATAAAATAAGGAAGTAGACAAATATATTAGTTACTTTTTCATCACTGTGACCACAATACCCAATAGAAACAATTTGAAGGAGGAAAGATTTATTTGGGTTCACAGTTTCAGGGAGTTTCAATCCAAGGCTGAGTTCGAGGCATATGGTGGTGGCTTTTCCCATCAAAGCCCAACTTTTAGTCAGTTTACTCTGTCAGCCAGTCTTCACTTCCTAACCTCCTAAAGGTTCCATGGCTTCCCAGATTAGCACCATCAACTAGGGAACATGCATTCAAAACATGAACCTGTGAGGGACTTCAGAGTCAAACAATACAGTATACAAAACAGACCAGTTCACTAACTCTGAGCATGTAATATACCTACTCCAGACAAGAGAGGAAGCCCACCCTGAATGACTGTCATGTGTAATAGACGATGCATAGGAGAGGGACCAGCATTGTGCTGAAATGTGGAGACTTTGAGATAAACATTGGGTATCCTCTCTGATTCCTAACAACTTTTGGTCCCTTGATGACTCACAGGGCATTTGTTCTTAGAACTATTACAGAGGACAGGTGCTCAGTTTATGTGCCAACTACATACTTGTCCCTGTGCATAGGAGAAGCAATAGTGATATATGTGAAAGCTCTCCAAAACCTTGAAGCCCTGCATGGTGTCCGTAGAGCTGCCTCATTGACAGTCTATGTGACTGAACCATGTTTGCATGTCAGAGGTCACTAACTCCTCCAAGACAGTGGAGTTGTAAATATTGTCCCTAAGGAAACATTGACGATATTGTAGGCCTTAAACTAACTGGACATACTAAATTCAAACATACTAAACATATATGTTAAGGTGCTATTTAGATGAGGTGTATTCAGGGAAGTATGGTCATAGTCTAAGATGTTATTTTAAAAGTCAGGACTTTTCACAGAGCATGCTGAATACATTTAAAACATGGCCCCATGTGTATACAAATTCTGGTTTTCAGAGCAATATATCCATTATATAAACAAGACAAACATACTCATCTCTATCCATTTTCTTTTACAACAATATATGGCCACTAGTGAAAGGATGGGAAGACCACTCTACTGACAAAGTTTCCTGAAACACCCTGTCTGATACTCATTCCTACCTCTAAGGAATCTTGGCAAGTCCTTAATAATGTTACCTAAGCCTTTGTTGGCTGGTACACTAACAAAGAAGGACTGTCTTTTCTCCACTCTTAAATTAATATTTTACTCTTACTTTCATTGTTACCTAAAATCATAGTGGTTATTCATTTTATACCATTAAACACATTCACAACCTCATGCAGTCATCAAAGATGAACTGCCACTTGCCTGTTTCATGAATCAGGCCTGTCCACGAGTGTTAGAGAAGTGCAAAGCCAACTGTGTGTACAGAAGGATATATATATTTACATAGCACATGGGTCATGGGATACAGAATTGTGATGCATACTACTGAAGTAAAATACGTTAATACCATATCGAAGTCAATTTTGACTTCAGTTTTACAGTGTTTTTAGTGTCTTATACCCTTGCTATCAATGAGATCATGAAAAATCTCTGCCTGTGAAGTTTTTATTGCTATAAAATAACTAGGATTTTCCAAATTAAATATTATGTCTAAACATTAAATATTCACATCCCCTGACCCAACTGAGTCTGGAACCACAGGAGTAATCTACATGCGGCTCAAATGTTCCAATATGGCAGAGCACTGTTGTTGTGTGTTCTCTGTGAGCATGAACATGGAAATCAGAGGACAGCTTGCAGGACTATGCTGTCTCATCTCACCATGTGAGTTCTAGAGGGCATCAGACTTAGTAGCAAGCGCCTTTACTGGCCGAGCCATCTGCCTGCCTGTGGATTCCTTCCTAGCAAGTGGGTTAAAACTCCAATAAATGTCCCACTTCCAGACACAGCCTCTACCTTTTCATCTCAGTTCTCATGGAAATGAGTGCCATGCAAGAATACCAAACACCCTGACTCTTGGTCACACAGGACAGTGAAATTATATGGTAGCAAGCTGTTGAAGCAGGAAACACATGATGATCAAAAAAATCTCCTGGGCAGAAGGCCAATGCAGATTTGACTGGTCTTCACTGAGTAGATTTTTATCCTATAAAAAATTTTGAAGATCCTTTAAGCAGGTTTGAAGAAAAAGAATAAGTAACATTTCAGAATTAATTTGATAAATCACCTATGTAAAATTAACTGGGTTACTTTCTTTTCTTTTTCAGTACTTTTGTTAGTTGGCATACAAAATAATAGTTCCATTATGACATTTTCATACATGTAATTGTGCTTTGTTCATATTCCCCCTCCCCAATACCTTTTCCTCTCCCTTTCCATTCTCTTCCCTATCACTCATTCCTTCCCTAGACACCCCCCCCCAAAAAAACACACAAAAAATACTGCTTTCCTGATAGGTAGATACATAGGTAGGTAGGTAGGTAGGTAGGTAGGTAGGTAGGTAGGTAGATAGATAGATAGGCAGGCAGGCAGATAAATAGATGGTGACATTTTATCATTCTTGCCTCACCATTTTTCTTATTACAAGCAACTTTTACCATAAATTAACATTAAAAAACTATAATAGATAATATATGCTGTTTCTTTGTTGGTTAGATACAAGCATTTATCTGCCAAGTTTGTCTGCTTACTATGTGTTAGGACTGCTTCAGGCTGAGGCTTACAAAGTTCCTCACCTTTAGAATGTTTGTAGCCTGAAGGGACAGCAGATACCATAAGTACATAAGTAACATATCTAATTGAGATATGTTCTGTAAAGAACAATGAATTGGAGTAAATGGTGATGAGGGAAGGCCTCTCTAAGAGTGAGATGATACAGTAGATCTATGAAGGAAGTAAAGAAACAAGCCACTTCCCTCTTCAGGTGAGGGATGTTCCAAAGAGGACAGGGCAAAAAAGCCCTGGGGCAAGTGTGTCCTTTTCTCTCTAGTGAAGGAAACTGCAGCTGGGCCAGTGTGCTTGGCAGGACATAAACACGGAAGTAGGGGATAAAGGAGAAGAGCCATAGACCACTCAGGTAAGATACTTCGGGCCCCAGGGTTGCTGTCACAGGAGTGCTACCTTGGGAAGCTGTAGGGATGAGAGAGGAGCTCACTTTGCAGTGCTGTCCTAGAAGAGATAGGCTCTTTGGGAAATTTCCCTTGAGTGGGTCAGAACAGGAGGCAGTGCAAGTGTGCTTTTGTGCTAAACTCTGGAGCCAACACCCTCAGCCTTCTTCCTAGTGCTCCAACTATGGGAGTGCTTCCCAGAAGCCAGCAAAGATTGCAGAGTGGCTGGAGTTGAAATTCTTTTCCTTCCTTTCTCAGTATATACTCTAGAAAAATTGTGAGGTGCTTGGCTGAGCTGCAGTCTGATCACAGAGTTCTGACCAAGCAAAAAATTCTTCCTTATTGTCTCTAAATAGCCCTGGCTATCTTGCAACTTGATCTGTAGACCAGGGTGGCCTTGAACTCAGATATCCACCTGCTTCCACTACAATCAATAGCATATGTCACTATGCCCAGCTTTGAGCAGTAAATCCTATGAGCCACAGATTCTTTAAGTTTGATATCTCCCTAAAGGACATCAGAGAAAGGCCAGTTTTAAAAGGAAAGCATTTAAGTTTTCTTACAATATCCAGGAAAAAGAAAACAGGAAGCATTTATTAAAAGAAATAGAAACCAGTACCTTCTGACAGTTTCTTTGGAGGATTTATATAAGCTTTGCATCTGAATCTTCACCCATTCATTAATTCCACAAATTTTTCTCTCCAGAGCAGCCAGTGGCCCTCAGCATCTGGCCAGAGTTCATGTTAGGCAGTCTAAACAAGTCCTATGCTACCTACCACCCCCCCATAGCCAACGGGGGAAACACTGGAATAAAAAGTCTATATGTTTTTCTTAGTTAGGACAGTCTGAATATATTAACATAAACCAGTTATTGTGACATTACCATCCATATCACTACTTCTGGACTCTTTCATTGAGCTATACTGAGAGCACTAGACTGTCCTAAAAATGAATGTGCCAGAAAACTAGTGACACAGACACCTCTATCCCTCCCACAGACCTGCCTACTCCAGCTGGCCTCAGACCAACCGTGGTGATTTTAGAGTGAGTTTTAACACCTGAATGCCAGGTTCCAGTCATCCACAGCCATAATTGCCACCATTCTTATGGCTGCTCCCAAGTCCACACCTCCCAGCTCTCCCCTACAGGTCTCCAAGGACCTGAGTCAGGACACCTAGACTTGATTCTAATACTATGTGAGCACTGGCCACTATTGTTTCTCAAGTTCATTAGAAGTCTGTGTTGATTTTCATTTGGCCGAGCAATTGTCAAGTGCCTGCTACACAGAAGGTACCAGAGGTGCTACTTCCCTCCTTTCCCTCTCCTTGCTCTCCCAAATCCCTTCCAGTCACCCAGCACCTAATAGCACCAAGTTCCCCAACACCAGCACCTAAGTTTCCAGGGCAAGTCTTTCTTACCAGCTCACACTTTTACCATTGCCACCTCTCAGCAATGCCTTTAGTTCCTCAGTGTGGGTTTCGGGTAGTTTTGTTGTGGTTTGCTTTACTTTTGATGACTCTCAGATAATGAATTTCTCTGGCCCATGTTTCTTCTTTTTCTCTATTCTCTCCTTCCTTACTCACACATTCTTTAGCCCTAACATTTGGTAATCCAGCTGCTGATCCTGCCTGAGCCTTCCCTTTCTTCTTGTTGGGGAAGCTCTGCACTTTCTGAAGATAGCAAGTGTCCTTAGCAAGGGCATTCTTATAACAGCCACTCCCTAAACTACTGACCAGTACATTCATCTGTGATTCGAGTAATCTGCTTATGATTATTCTGCCTTGCCCAGTTACCTCCAAAAGGTCCCATTTCCAAGTACTGTTAGCATATGACTTTGAATTTTCAGTAGGAATGCCGGAGTACAAACAGTCTATTGCTTGGACGTAGAGGTAGTTTGCTGACACAAGTGCTCTCTGTCACGATCCTCATGACAATTCCTCCAGGTTGAAATAAGGCTGGGGTGGAGTGGGACAAGGATTGCCAGCACCTGAGGACTTGCTCCCTCCCATAGCATGCCAGTGAGTATCTTGCCTGTGGCCACAGGCTCACCTGTTCTGGGCAGCTGAACAAGTGAGCCTGCTGACCCCACACAGCTCAATGTGCAGTGTATCAGGTGCTTCTAATTTACATTCCCAGACCCACTCTGGGTTTGTTGTGTGGCCTCAAGCAAGCCACTTAACCTGTCTGCTTCCTTATATGTCAAATAGAGATAATAATACTTAACGACATCACAGGGGTGTAGTGTATATTAATTAATTAATGTTTGTAAAGGGCTTTGAAGATGCAGAGCTGCCTAAGTGTTTAAGTATTCTGATGATAGTCCTTGCTTATGATTAGAGCCTTCCCAGGTTTCTGGACCATCACTCACTGATTACAACCAGGATCTAATAGCTCCTGCTATGCAATCCATGCAGTGCTCTACAGCATTACTCCTGAGAATTGATTCTAAATGGATTTATAATTTGAAAAAGATGTTGTTCAGCCTGTGCCCAAACTCTGAGCCAGTTATGGAACTTGCTAGCAATTTTCCAGAAGCCAGGAGGACTGCATAGAGGCATTGACTGTAAATGGCGCTTGCTGTAATTGCTTTCATCTTTTACATGGTGCTGCTCAGATAGAGACTGAAAACTGCTTGCTGGGTGGGACTTGTGGTCTTCTCAGACCATATCTCAAGGTCACAGTGGGGGAAAATAGAGGCCATATGGTGTGACCAATACTGATTTATGTACAAATACATGAAATCTGCTGCAAAGAATGGAAGTCCCTAATGTGCTTGTCTTCTGGGCAGCTCTCTGAGAGATTCCAGGTGCTGAGTGTGAATATTCTTGACCACTCCTCTTGTGTGGCCACATCTGTCTTAAAAAAGACTTCAGAGCAGGATTTGGTTTGAATTTTAGGTGTACAGCAACATCCTCTGTGATGTCATACTGCCCATATTTCACAAACCAAGTAAGTGGTTTGGATTCAGGTACTAGTTAGCTGATGATCAGAATAAAAAATATCCATTCTCAAATGTTTTTAGAGTTTGAGCTATTAGTCATGTGGTCTAGGAAGTGATCAAAATGAAAATGCACTCATCACTGGCACATTTGATCACACTTCGTCTTAGGACTCTAACCAAAGACATGGCCCTCAGACATTCTTCTTGGTGACGTGAGTTTTCATTTCTATTCTGCAGGATTATGGATGTTGTGTATGTTAGTTAATGTTTGTAAAGGGCTTTAGAGGAGAACCTCCTGAGTTTTACAGGTTTATAAAGCTAAAATGCCTCCTCAGTTTTTCTTGGTCCTTTAGTTGTTCTCGGATGTTTGATGATTTAAACCTGACAATTTACTCAGCAGTTGAGACTGCTGACTGCTCTTCCAGAGGACCCAGGTTCAATTCCCAGCACCTACATGACAGCACATAACTGTCTGTAACCCCAGTTTCCAGGGGATCTGACCCCTCACACAGAATACATACAGGCAAAACCTAATGATGTTATCAGTGAGGCATCCAGGATAGTTCCATGGGTAAAGTTCCTTGCTCCAGAATCCAGAAAAAGATAACCAACTTCATAAAGTTATCTTCTTACCTACACACACACACACACACACACACACACACACACACAATTTTGAAATAAATAATAAAAAAGAATTAAAACTTTAGGATTGTAAGACTCCTGCAGGAGCTGCAGTCCTAGATTTATCTTAAAGGGCTTTTCTAGCCCTTGGACCTCTTGGAGTGTAATCAGCACATGGTTAGGTGGCTTTTTGAAACCTACTCTGTGTTTATTTTTCAGAGGTGATTAGCAGAGGTTTGCTTTCCCAGCAGTCTGCAGCAAGAAAGCTAGAGCTCATACATGAACAAGTGAAATCATCACTTTCTTCAAGGTGCTTAGGCACCTGCTTTGAGAACTAGTAGTAATGTGACACTCACACAGAGCTTGCAGCCAAGCTAATTCACTCCAGATTGACCCAGGGCAGAAAGGCTTCTTCACATAGGGCACCACAGAGTACCCAATTTAAGACTTCCTTTTCTGGATGGCTTGTTATGAAAATAAGCTGGATTTAAATGTGTGTTATATTTTAAACTGAAAATGTAGATTATGTAATAATTAATAATTTTTGCTTGAAGCTGAAGTTTTTTAACTTTTTTTAAGGTAACCTGGAGTTTACTGTAATAAGTGATGGAATGAGATATATCTACTACCTTCCATCCATATGTTGTGACTAGAACCTTTGTGGGATTGGAGTGGATCAGAAAGGGATGAACCTACTCTTGCTGCCACTAGTAGCACTTCCCCTTTGACCACCCCTTGGCTTCAGCTTACCACTTTGCTCAGTGTTCACCCGTTGTCCCCTACTCTGTCTCAGCAGGAGCACTGAATGTAGTTCATGGATACAACATATAGTTGTACATCTAGTTGAACGTGTAGTTCATATTCAGAGCCAGGTACCAGGCTGCAATGGAAAGGAACATCAAAGTGTGACGCTCATGTTTCGACCCTTCACAAGAAAGCCATAGCCCAAGAAATACACTTTAGTTAAAAAGAAAACTTTGCTCAAGGATCTTATTGGGGTGGATGCTCTAAAATTGACTTGCTAATAATCTTACTAGGATAAATATTCTAAAATTAATTTACAAAGATAATTGCAAAAAAGTTACTAAAGAACAGCAAATTGCATGATTGAATTATGAACTCTATGATATATAAAACAGGCAACAGTGGAGTTGGGGAGAAAACAGAAAATCCTAAGGTTCCCCACTGAAGGACTTTTCTAGTCCTTCCAACTGAGCTGGGAGCATTCCCAGCCTCCTCCACTGACATAGGGATGCTCACACATCTCTGCAGCCAGGGTCAGATACATGCCCTAGAAATGAGGAATTCCTTATTAGCTCACCAGGTGGCCTTTCACACCCTCAGAAGGATGTTTTTAGAAGTTGTTTGGGGTTTCTATTAAACTAAAACCTACCTGCATGTACTGTCTGCATTTATCTACCCAAAACTAGCCCATTGCCTCTGCCTGGGAACATCTTCTCTAAGCAAAGCTATATCTTCCTTTTCCTTGGGTGTTTTTAACCAGTAGTTCAGTTAGTGACAACTTGTGCAAGCAGAAGATCATGCCTCAAGATGCTCTAAGCCTGGTGCCTCAGTGCCTCATATCTGAGAGGAAAGCTGAGCTACATAAATTCAAACATTTGTGTTTTGCCTTTGTGTTTGTATGTGGTGATAGAAGTTGAACTTAGCTTCATTTGTGCCAAAAGCATATTCTACCACTCTAGTATATCCCCAACCCTTAAAAAATTTTAAAGAAGCTTTGTTATTCATGCTCAGTAGTTGTCATGTTGGATGAATATTATATCATGAACAGGTGAAGTGTTGGACTGAAGGGCAATTGCCATCCACCTGTCCTATGATGTGTATGCCCTATCTCCCCTATGTGCAGGCACCTGTGTGTCTGGCCTCTGCTGGGCAGAGGCTGGGCTCAGTGGGCAGTAGTTGGTGGGACTCAGAGCTTCAGTGATGTGCGACTTGACAAATGGCAGTTTCAGCTTGGAAACAGTGTCATTAAAGAAGCAACTGCCAGATAAAAATCAGTATTTTACTCAAACCCCTACATGGAAATAGCATCGTATGTACTTTCGTCCTGAAAGAACATAGTCTGTACAAAGTTAGTTTGTGGTGGACTACACAAAGGAAGAGAGGCAGTGACCCCCAGAGTCTTTTATTTTAGCATTCAGAGGCACGTTTTCTAGATAATCATTCTGAAATTTATCCACACAGACACACACTCCTCAAAGTCCCCACCCTGAGTCATTCCATGAGAATGCTCTAAAATTGCTGGCCCCAGCAAGGGTGAGACAGGGCTGAGTAGAGACACAGTCTTTTGAAGTCTGCTGTCCCCAGGACTCACCACTAACTGAAAAAATGAGGGAAGGTGTTAGTGATTGGGGGAAGGGTCTAGAATTCCTTTTTTACAGACTTTTTTTTCTTTAGACATAATGAATAAAACTAATGGACAAGAATTTTGCTTAACTCTCCCAGGAGAAAGACAGAGGAGGGCTAGGACTGCGTGAGTGCAGCCTGCGCTGGCCGTCATTTGAGGTGGAAATGCCCTGCCTCCCTCCACCATGTGCTGAAGGAATTCTGAGGACAGGAAATCTGGTCTCGCTTCACAAACCTGGGCAGTGAAAAAGCCGTGTGAATACCAGTTAATAAATGCCTAGGTCTGTTTTTAACAGCGGAGGGTATCAGTGTCCTGCTTGAAAGCATTCCTAAGCTAGTCAATGTTATAAAATAATAGAGAAGTCTGACATCTTTATTGTGGCATAAGTTGCTATATAGCAGTTATCTACTAGCTCATCTGGTTTCTATGATCCCTGAGGTAACTGTCATGCAGAGTCTACCAGCCATGCTTGTCTACAGCTCAACTTCTCATTTCAGCACCTGCCTAAGTGTATAAGCACCACACTCAGTGCTGAAACTAATGCGCTGTCTGCATGCGAGCACATGCGCGTGCACTCGCGCGCACACACCTGCACTATATCCTTCTCACTCCCAGTGCTGAGAAACATCCATGAAGCAGTTACTCAGCTATACCGTTGAGACCCAGTATGCTGGGTTTCATGTTCATCAGAAATTCAGGGGCTTCAAAGATCTCTGGGAGTGCTTTCCAGTCAGACACCACGAATCACTCAGAAGAACCAGACTCCCGGGTAACTGACATCCATCCTGTTGGAAGCAACCCTTCTTAGGAATCCCCTCACTGAGGGCCCCCTCTGCAGCAGGAGGGGGGCTGGGGCTATGGGAAATGCTGCACCTGTGCTTGCTATCCCACTCCTCCACACACACGCATGCACACGCGCACACACAAACACACATGCACAGACTGCTAGCATGAGACAGTGGGAAATCCCACTCAGTCTCTCCTTGTGGCTCCTAGAAATAAGTCACTGTAAAGATGGCTTCCATGAGGGTCTCGGCAGCCCTGCTCCAGCAGTGTGCATAGTGCGCATCCAGTCCTCTCGCTCATGGAATCTCATTTATCCAGTGTGCATCCAGGAACCCAGCCCAGATCTGGAAGAGTGAACTTGCACTTCCAAAGGTAAAACCGTCCCTTCCTTGGCACCTGCAGTGACTCACTGTTTGCAAGTGGCATCCCTTTTGAGCCCGAGTTTGTGATTTGTGGTATTAAATCTGAATGGGGAATAAGGTAAAAGAAAATAGTGATACTTTAAATATTTTTATAAGGAATTAATTAGGGGAAGAAAGAGTTAAGGTATAATTTAGCACCTGAAATAATAACTAATCCTAGCATCCACCACTCTTCTGAATTGTGCAGTTGTACAGTTATTTGGCTTTTGAAATGTTATTTTTTGTCTTGGGACTTACCTCCAAAGCCAAGGCTCAAGAGCAAAACTAAGTTTCTAGAGGTGTGAAGCAACAATGGCATGAAACCACAAACTTCTGGATATGTATTCTGTACTACAGAAAATTTTATTTAACCTCACCTAAAAGCAGTCAAATAGTCTTGAAAATAATTTTATTAATTACAGTAACTGCCACAAATAAAAAAACTGAGATTCAATGTATAGTGTCTTGGCAGACATTGTGCTAGAAGTAACCTGGGTCCAGCCTGCCCCACTACCTACCATCTATGTAACTTTGGTCAAGTGACCTCTGTCTCTTAGTTTTTCTATCTATAATATGGGAGTACAATGAACGTGGCATGAATTTGTGACCCTGCCTCTGAAAACACTATCATTAATATACATGATAAACCATGGATATATCAAAAACTGGCTTGTTTCATCTGGGAGAGTATACAGAGATCATAATGTTCCTCTTTCATGTTTTACACACACACAAATAATATTACAGGATTTCAGAGCTGAAGAGAGCACTTAGTGGTGAGAGTACTGACTGCCTTTCCAAAAATCCGGGGTTCAGGTCCCAGCACCCCCACACAATAGCAGACAACTGTGTGTCACTCCAATCCCAGGTAATCTGATCCCATCTTCTCATGTGTATGGGCACCAGACTTACAAGTGGTATATAGACATACGTGCAGGCAAAATGCCATACACAAAATAAAATTTTTAAATAAAATTATAGCATTTAAACTTATGCCAAAAATAATGTAAATATTTTACTTAAATAAGGCTGGGTTGGTTTTTTGTTTTGTTTTGTTTTGGGTTTTTTTTTTTTTTGCTGTTTTAGTTAAAAGGGAGGTTTTTTTCCTGCTGTGTAATACTCTATTGTGTAAATTTACTACATTTTCCTTATCCATTCTTCGGTCGAGGGTCATTTAGTTGTTTCCAGGTTCTTGCTATGACAAACAATGCTGCTATAAACATACTTGAGCACATGTCCTTGTGGTACGATTGAGCATCCTTTGGGTATTAGCCAAAGATGGTATTTCTGGTCTTGAGGAAGGTTGTTTTCTAATTTTCTGAGAAATCTGCCAGCAAATGGATGGAGCTAGAAAACATAATGAGTAAAGTAACCCAGATCCAGAAAGACAAAGATCATATGTACTCACTCATAAGTATCTTTTAGACATAAAGCAAAGAAAACCAGCCTACGATTGACAATCCCAGAGAACCTAGACAGCAATGAGGACCCTAAGAGAGACATACATGGATCTAATCTACATGGGAAGTAGAAAAAGACAAGACCTCCTGAGTAAATTGGGAGCATGGGGACTATGGGAGGGGGTTGAAGGGGAGGGAAGTGGAAGGGCGGGAGCAGAGAAAAATGTATAGCTCAATAAAATAAATAAAAAGGGAGGATATATGCATATGAGTAACCTTAGAAAGTTAAGGGAATAAAAGATCAGAGGGCTAGAGAAATATCTCAGCAATTAAGAGTATGTACTGCTCTTACAGAGGACCTATGTCTAGCGTCCAGAACAGGTAGCTCACAACCACATGCAACTACAGCTCCAAGGGATCTGCTGCTCTCTTCTGGTCTTTGCAGATGCCTACACTCACAGGCACTTTCACCCCTTCCCCTGTGCATACACACATGATTAAAAATAAAATAAATAATTTTAAATGGCCAGAATCCAAGTATTCACTTTTTAAAATTTAGTGCATTGAATTCCCTTGATATAACTGTCATTGTGCTAAATACAAATGGGAGAAAGTGTTCTAATATAAAATTCATCATTTTCACTTTAAGTGCACGGGTCAGTGACCTGAAGCACACTATCACTATTTTTCAGCCATCAGTGCCATGTTTCCACAGAGCTCTTCTCATTTTACAGAAGTGAAACTATGTAACCGTAAACCCCTAACTCCCTCTCCCCTCATCTCAAGCCTCTGAAACCCCCACCCATTCTAGTATGTCTTGATAAATCTGGGTATTCTAGGAATATCATACCAATGGAGTCATGAGTGTGAGTTCATTTGTGTCCAGCATATCCCATTTAATATAACCTTCCCAAGATTCATTCATGTAACCTGTATCAGAATCTTTATCATTTTAAATCTGCTTTTGTTCTATTCTGTGTATATATTCAGACTATTTGAATAAAACTGTTATAAGTATGAATATTTATATGACTATAAATAATTGTTTCAAATATCTCCTTTGGACTATGCTTTTAATTCCTTAAGTTATCAATGCAAAACTGGAGTTACTAGATTATATATATATATATGTATGTATATATGCATATATGTATACACACACGTATATATATTTCATTTCTCGAAGAACCGCCACACTGTTGTGCATAGTGACTGTACAACTTCTATTCCCAGCAACAGCACAAAGGTTCTCATTCTTCCATATCATTGCCAGCTCTTGCTGGTTGTTGTTTTGATGGTAGCTGTCCTATCATATATAAAATGGCATCTCACTGTATTATTTGATTTTCCCTAATAAGTTTCCCTGTCATTGTCCTTCTGCATGTCTTTAGAGAATGCATATTTAAGGCCTTTGCCTTAATTTTAATTTGGTTGTTCTGTGCTGTCCTCAAATTGTAGGGATCTTTAATGTAGTGAGGATATCGTTTTCAAAGATTGTCTTTTGTAGTCGGACTTCCTTTGGCCTAGCAGCTCTCCAATAATGACCTGGAGATTTTATTAATTATGAAAGCTTAGCTTTAGCTTAAGCTTGTTCTCACCTAGCTCTTAAAACTTAAATTAACCTGTTTATATTAATCTATGTTCTTCCATGTGACTCGTTACCTCTCCTCCATACTATATGTCTGTCTTTCTCCGAGTCTCTCTGTAGAATCCACCTCTCTTCCCAGAGTTCCTATCTGTGCCTGGAAGTCCTACCTATTCTTTCATAGCTATTGGTCATTCAACTCTTTATTAAACCAATCACACTGCACAAATATCCCGCAACATTCTTTCATTCTATGAGTTGCTTGTTTCATTCTATTGGCTGTTCTCACATAGTTCATAATATGTATTTTTTCTGATTACTAATTGATAACGATTCTGTATTGATTGCTTATCAATCACTATTAGCACCAAAGGGATTCAAACCCGGGTCCTCTGGCACAAGAGTGTTAGGTGCCCTTAGCCACTGAGCCACCGCTCAAGCTGCTCACAATATGTATTTAAATTTTGTTGTCCAGACACTTAAAGGTAGATCTACAAAATCATTGCTAAGGTTTTTTTATGAAGCTTCCTTGTCCTGATTACTTATAAAGGTTTTTTTTTAATTTGAGGTCTTGTGTTTAGATCTTTGATCCACTTTGATTTTATATCTGGTGTAATGTAAATGTCCCACCTCATTCTTTTGCAGATAGATATCCCAGCACCGTTTGTTAGAAATGCTGACTTTTCTCCCACTTGTACCCTTATGTAAATCAGTGGCTCCATTTGTGAGGATTCACCAGGCTTTCTATTCCATCCATGCATGTTCATGTCTTTCTGCCAGTGCTGCTGTTTCTATTGCTTTGTCATTGAATTAAGTTTTAAAATCGGGATGTTTGAGGCCTTCAACTTTGCTGTATTTTTTTAAGACTATTTGTGGATTCCTTTGGGATTCCACATAAAATTGGGTAAATTCTGTTTACTTCCAGGGTTTTGGATAGGGATGTGCTGAGTCCATAGATCACCTGAGGTGAAGATCTTCCTGCTTTCAACAATAGTAAGCCTTTTGATCCATAAACACATGATGACTTTCCATTCATATTTGTCTCTTACATGTGTTTTTGAAGTCCTGTTGTAAGTCTAGCACTATCTTTGGCAGTGTTTTAAAAAAATGTAGTATTTGTCCTATTGCAGCTACTGACCAGCATATTCGATCTGCCTGGACCTCTATGTGACACTGTACTCATGATGGCCAAGAGCTGTCATCAGGTAGATATATTAGTCGAAGGCTAGCAGTCGAGTTCAGTGGTAGAAGTACCTAGTATGCCTAAGATGCTGGGTTGGATCCGCAACACTGCAACACAGAAATAAGACCAGATGTGCACTTAAAGGAGGATGGTATACCTGATAAATGCCAAGCTTCATTTTATTTTCATGAAGGGTTCAAAAACCACCAGCAGTCTTCCTCACAGAACTAGCCATGACTCCCCCAGGCAGTGCAGCATTGTTGGAATTACTCCAGTTCATTCGTTCATTCCTGTGTGGTTTCATCTACTAAGAACAGCCATTAAAACTTTTTATCAAGAGACAATAAAAAACAGGGTTTTCTTGTGTGCTTGCTGATCAAATTGGAAGGGAAACTGGCGGGGAAATCTTGGAGCATTGCTAGTGCTGCCTGGTCACTAATGGACTATGGCATGCATGGCACATGCCCTGGCCTTAAATGGGTACCACCTTAACGGGGCACCTGATAGGGCACTCTTTTAAATAAATTAACTATCACAGAACTCCTGGCTGTTCTCTTCACACACACACACACACACACACACACACACACACACACACACACACACCCTGGTCAAGGGAGGTCCGATTGAGCCCTGTGTAGAGTAGGTGCATTCAGCAGTTGCCAGTGTGTGTCATTCAGCAGTTGCTAACATTATTCGAGCAGGCTCCAGAGACAGATGAGGAGGAAGAGGATCTCATCTCAGGTGAACATTACTAGGGGAGGCCCCAGGTATTAAATTCATTTTTGCCACTTTCCAGATGAATCAAATGAGGTCCACAGAACCTGTGAATTACCCACAGTTGGCTAGTTATGTGGTCACTCAGAAAGTTACTTTCCAGAAAGGGAAGAATCCACCATCCAGGAGACATACTCTAAAGTTCCAGTCTTCTGCTTTCAGGGTGCTCTGTCAAGTGAAAAACTCTGTGACCTCAGCACCAAACACCCATATGAAGGAACAAGACATGTTAAACTTTGTAATAAGGCCACTGTGAACATGAAATCTGGGAGACATCTTTGAAACACAATAAAACTTTTTATTAGGATGCAGTAAACGTTTCTTCAGAAATAAAGATGAGACCATTTTGAAAGAACCGAGGGAACTACCTTTGGGCAGGGTCATTTGAACCTGTGTATTTACACCTTAAGTGACACACTTTCTGTTGCAAGGCATAGTGAATAGATTAGGTTCTGCAGGAGCCAAGTTACATGTGCACGTGACTAGGAAAACTAAAGCTTGAGATTGAATGTCCTCTGAGGGGTTAGACCCACACTTTTAATGCTCTTGACATACATAAGATATATTAAATTTAGAGTTAAGAAATTATTAGACAGGGAGTCTGTTAGTGGAAGTATGGGTAAGGCAGCCCCAAAGTTGCCCGGTGTAGGAGAGCAGTCCCCACTACTCCTCTGTCATGCGGTGGTGTGTGCTGTGAAGAGATGACTCTCCTTTCTCTTTGCTGCCCCCTTACAAGCTGCAGCACTCAGGAAAGCGAGCCCTGCTTTCCTGGGCAGCATAGGAAAGCTGACACTGTTGGCAGAGGGCCAGGTGAGCTGGCCTTGAGGATGTGAGAGTGGGATTTCTGGCCACACCCCAAAATGCCATGTGGTGGAAAGGGCAAGGAAAAGATGTCCTGCCTCTGCCACCTGTGGTGGGCAAGGGAACTGACTCTCCCCATACAGCTGCAACACTCAGGAGAGTGGTCCCTACACCTCACCTGGGCAGCACAGTAGAGCTGACTTTATTGACAGGGGTACAGGTGAACCAGCCCCAAGAATGTGAGCATGGGATATCTGGCCCTGCTGTGGCCCTCATCTGCCATGCTGTGGTGTAGCAGGGGAGAGATGCTCTCCACCCACCCCTGCCTCTTGCCTCCTGTAGCATGTGGGAGAGCTGTCCCTGCCCCTCACCAGCTACAGCACTGAGGAGAGTGGCCCGTGCACCTTGCCTGGGCAACACAATAGAGCCAGCCCTGATGGTCTAGGTGTGGGAGAGCCAGCCCTGAGGCATGAAAGCAGAAGAAATGGTCCTGCCTCTTGCTCATTGCTACAAGGAATGAACAAGTTGGAGCAATGCTGGAGAACTTACTGGTAGTGAGGATAGGGGAGAGCTGGCAGGCTGTCCAACCCTGCAACCACCCAGGCCCAGAAGCAGGGCTGTGAGTTAACCCACCCCAAAATTCACCCCATCTTTGATCTTCTGGAGCATGTGAAGGGGCTGGTCCTACAGATCCAAAGCTTCGGGATCTCTATGACACAGGGCAACAATGGAATATTCAAGAGGAGATTCAGTGGGGTCCCAGCATTGATAGTGTAACAGAAACCAAAGGCCTTGAACCAGACCAATAACTCTTTGCAAAGAACACTTGTAAGTAAAGATATATGGACAAAGGGGTTTACTGCATGATTCACTGTGTCACACTATAGCTTCCATTATGAGATTTCCCCCCTTTTTTTTCTTCCTTTTTTCTCTTAAATTTTATTTTATCTTTGGGGTTGCAAGGGCAGAGGGCAGATATGAAGGGACAGAGAAATGAATGAGACCGAGATTCATGGTATGAAAGACACAAAGAATTAACAGTCTGAAGGGTGGTGATGCTCACCTTTATCACAGCACTTGAAAGGCAGCGGACCTCTGTGACTTTGAGACCAGTCTTGTCTACAGAGCAAGTTTCAGGACAGCTAGGGCTGTTGTGCAGAGAAACCCTGTCTCAAAAAAAAAAAAAAACAAAAACAAACAAAAAAAACAAAAAAGAATTAATAAAAATAAAGTGTTTTTAAAAAGAAATTATTAGGCATTCAGACCTCCTGGATTCAAACCACAGGTAGCAATGGACCTGATGAGTTTGTCCCATATTTTGAAAAGAGTTTCTGATGTGATGTGAAATGTGCTTCGAGGAGAGTCACAGCAAGGCTTTCTAGAACCTTCCAACAGTAGTAGGCTCATTTCTTCTTGTTCCACGAGCTTAGTTCCTGAGTGCACAGCAAAACTACTAAAAAAACAGAGCCTCAAGGGCTGGAAGGGGTTAATGTGGCACACCCAGGAACCCAGACTATGGCAGCTGTTTGCATGCATCCTGAAATTTCACAATCAAAGAGGATTTGAGGAAAGAAATGTATAAGAAATTTATACTTTCTTGGTTTTAGATTTTTCCTTAACAGTAATCTCGTGCTGCTCTTTCTCCCAGGTTCTGTGTAGTGTTGCATTCACAGCCATTGTGTCAGGGCATAAAGAGCAGTACAGATTCCAGCAGGAGTCGGAGACTCGCTGCTGTTCAGAGTCACTATCTGTAAGTCCTCCACAGCAGTTAGCAGAAAAACCAATCAACACTGTGTAGGCCCAGGACCACCATAGTGGCTTTTGCATTGAGACCACAGATATTTTACGAAAAGGATTTTATTTAAAATTGTTCATAGTTACACTTCATTATTTTGGAGTTATAATTATCTAACTGACCTATGAGTTGAGATATTATAAAGCTTAACAGATCTGACAGTTCTCTAGGCTAAACCACCATGCGTTTTATTGAGGTGGGAGAAGCCATGCTTTTTCCTTGTTTATAGAAAAACTTACCTGTTAATTCCTACCATGTGTTCAAGGCTGTGCCTTACAGTGAGAGCCGAGCACAAGGGCCTGGCAGAGCTGTGCTGCCTTAGTCCTTCTCACACAGGCTGTGTGACTGTTGTAGAGCTGAGAGCCTCCCATGGTACCAAATGGGCAACTCAGATCATGGGACACTGGAAAAGAAGGTTCCTTCCCAGAGAGGTCAATGTCGAATGTCCAGATGTGGAATTCCATACAGCCTTACTGCCCTTTAGACTGCCACACAGAACATGGCAACGCTTAAGTTCCCTCTAAGAACTGCAGTGGAGGTCTTGAAAAAGAGGTTGCCACAAACTACTTCCCAGCACATGGAACTGAAGGCCACATAACCAGGAGAAAATGATTTGTTTAGGGGTTCCCTTTAGGAAGCACAGACCTAGCTCTGACTGTATAATAAATAAGACAGAGAGCTTCTACCACTGGATCCCCAGCTGTTTAGACCACCTGCCTTATAAAGGTAGAAAGGCAAACCCAGGCATGGGGAGAGCAGGTTACGTAGACTCCAATATTCTAGGAGATGATAGCATCAGGTTGTCCCTGAAAAGACAGAAGCATGGTAGTAGCTGTAGACGGGAGAGTGACAGTATGTCCCTCTCTACCTTGGCCTAAGAAAGTTTCCAGATTTCATCAGGACTTGGCCCAGAAGAAGGATACCCATCCCCTACAGAACTCTCCCTCCTCTACACTGTGCTATCTGTTCAGTTACTGGTCATTAGCATCTCATTACAATGAATTTTTGTTGTTGACATGTGTCTGTTTCCTGCTCTGTATATCTGAAAACACTGTTCTTGATGCTTTTCAACTTTCAGCCTGCCAAGAACACTGTTCTTTTCAGCCTGCAGAGGACACTATTTTTGAAGTTTTATTTTGGATTGTTGTTATCTTAAGTTTGGATGGAACACTGCCTGAATTCCTGTCTCCACATACATCTAGAAACTCATGTCTCTCCAGAACCTGAGAATTGCCTGACTCCACTAATGTCCTGGCCCTTGCTCTGCATCTCCCATGTATCCCATTTTCCACGTTATACACACAAATGAAGAGCTCTGGGAGGGGAAAGGTTTGGTTGAGGGGTTACATCTCACCTGTTATTCCCTTTTAATGGCATGTGCCTGCTGGACTGGCCATTTTGGGAAGTTCCCTATTCAGTGTTTCTTGTAGAACACTGATCTTCCTCTACCATCTGCCCAGCTTCCTGACTAGCTCTTGTCACATTTACTTAAGAGTAGTTCATTTCATTCTTCCTTAAACTCCTGCCCAGCTAAGCCAGAAAAGGGGCAGAAGACCTAACTTCTCCATCCCAAGGGATCCAGCAGAGTGGCTACTTCAGAAAGGCTGAGACCAACAGACTCCTCAGACCTGATTTGAACCAATCTCCCCACACTGCCCCACTGCTGTTAGCTAGGTGTGTCAAGCTCCTAGAACCTGGAATGCAGCAGGTATTAATACTACTCCAAGTGAGTGTCTAAGCATAGAGGTCGGAGTCCTCAGAAGGTGCTAGATCCTGATTAACCCATCTCACCAGAATGCAGGATATGATGTGAAAGAAACTGAAAATAAACTGGGAAAGAAGGTTGGGATCAAGTTGTCAGAGATTTTGAAGTTAGGGTAAGAGTCTGGATTGTATTTGCCAGGAAATCAAGGTTCCTAAGTGGGGATTCAGAAAAATGATGAGATGGGCAAAGTCTCAGACAGTCAGGCCCTCAAGCAGGGGTGTGGGGATGAAAGAGAATGTAGTGCTACAGTGTGAGCGCTCAAGGGCCTGGGCCACCATGACAACAAGAGAGAAGAAAGGAAGGTCTGAGGGCAAAAAATGCTAAGAAAAGATTATAGCAAAGCACAAGAAGAGCTAAGTTGGCCATGTTTGAAGTCTAGGTGTTGGGTGTGGGCATAAATGTTAACAACGCATTAGGGATAAGTGTGTTTAGATGGAAGGACTACTGTCATCACTTTTAATACTGTCATCCCTGTATCTAGTCAGCAAATTGCAGTTAAATGCCTGCTGTGCATAAAGCTCTGCCTGAGGATAGAGAACACAACATGACCAGCTGTGGCTTCACAGAGTTTACAAAGCAGCAAAGAAGTGACAAAATGATTTTCAACACTAAAGCTTTCTGGAGATAAGGGGCCACTCTGAGAGCAGTGGGGTTATAACCTACATGAAAGCCTCTGTGGACATTAGGACTTAGGGGTGTCATGTTTTTGAAGGCAGCCGAGAAGCAAGAAAAAAATGTAGGCCTGCCACTGGGAGAAATAAGGCTGAAGGTAGAGATGGTGATATTCCCAGGAGATGTAACAGCTGAAGCCATTGGTAAAAAGGAGGCCCCTTTAAGACTTTCCAACAGCCCCAAGCAGAGCTATGAACTTGGAGAATAAGTGAAAAAAGGGAGCAGTGAGAAAATTGGGGTTGCCAGTCAGGGCAGCTCAAGAAATGCTGGGAAAGCAGAGAGCGTAGGGATCCCAAGGCACTTGGGATCCTGGACACCAGGCAAGAGGCTTGGGACCAAGAAGGTGCACATTTGCAGAGTGCCAGAAACCTGCTGATGACTCCTAGAGCTGCTGCTACAGGAGGTGAAGCCAGACACCAGCAGTCACTCGAAACTCACTGTCCACACTGCCCTCCTGAGCTCTTGGTCACTTTAGGGAGGCAGACAAAGGCAGAAGAGAGCAGTGGAGTATTATTAATACCACCACTTGTCCCAACTCGTGAGCTGTGACAAAACAAGGCCTCACATTCCTCATCAACAGCCAGTGTCACAGACAACTAGAAGAATTAGCTGATGCAGAGACACAGAACATAGGATACAGACATGAAAATGCCAGTGGTGGGACGATGTGTCCTGGGAGAGTGTCACAGAAAGACAGCCTTGGGTGTCTTGAGCCTTCACGTAGTTCCCAGCTCTGCTCTGCCTCCGTACATGGGAACTCAGTCTCTTACCTGGGACACTGGGGTAAAGGTAGTAATGTATGGAAGGCTCCAGCTCCTGTCACCACACAGAAGATTCTCAGGGATTGATTCCAGCATGAATTTTAACTCCTAGAATAGAGAGTGTAAACAAGAAACCCAGAGAACAAGGTAGAAATGCAAGGTGGTCAGGAAGGCAAGCGCAAAGGACAAGTAGTGGCACTATCCTCAAGCCCATCCAGGGCCTAGCTTAGCTATCATATATCAGGCCTGTTTGCAAAAGGTAAAGGCAACAATGCTGTGACCATGCTGAAGCAGATTTACATGCAGGCCGAGGCATCGAGGTAGCCCCTGCTCACAAACCTGGAAGCATAGCACAGCAGTAGCTGCCATAACCGAGTGGCCACAGTCTGCCTAGTCTCTCAAGTGTGGTGAGAGCATTCCTACTAGAGGCTGAGCTGGACACCTACCTACCCCAGGGATGAGCTTCAGGTGCTCAGATGAGCTGGTCCTTGAAGCTCCATCTCCCAGTGTGCTTTCTGCCAGTGTTTTTCTCCTTCCTTCTCAGTCAGTACTTTAAAAGATTTTGAAAGCTCAACTTTCTTTATTATGTCATGGAGGAGACCATAGAGGGATGAGCAATGTACAAGTCCCTGGAAGTTGAGGCAATGGAACAAGAGACTCTGGGGTGAGGGAGAGGCTAAACTATGGTAAGGTCTCCATTTGTTTCTAAATACATGGATTTCATTTTAATTTTTATTTTATCTCATGTGTTTTATGTCTGTGTACAATGTG
The DNA here is from genome assembly GCF_982192425.1 of Myodes glareolus. NCBI lineage: Eukaryota > Metazoa > Chordata > Mammalia > Rodentia > Cricetidae > Myodes > Myodes glareolus. Next base: position 48,937,523 of record NC_142039.1, on the reverse strand, counting down.
CATGCCTGGTGTCCAAGTAGGCCAGAAGAGGGTGTCAGATCCTCTGGAAATGGAATTAAATGGCCATGAGCCACTAGATGGATGCTGGGAATTAAACCCTATGTCCTCTGAAAGAACAGCCAGTGCTCTCAACTGATGAGCCATCCCTCCAGCACTGGATTTCATTTTAAAGAGAGTTCTGTTTTCCCTATAATACATATGTGTACACCAAAGTAGGCTCAAAACTGAGTAAGGTACTACCCAGCCCTCATAAAGCAGCTAACCTAAGGATGTTCTTCCTGAGGCCTCAGAGACTATATAATTCATTCAGCCTGGCTGAGGACCCTGTGTCTACTGCCAGCAGTTGTCGGGCCTCCTTGGTGCTCCGGTTATAATTGTGGTATATAAACCGTGAGACCTCATTTTCCAGCAGAAGACAGGAAGCAGGAGAATCTTAACTACAGGGTAGTGGGGAGGGGGTCTTGAAAGGATTGTAAGAAGGAATATATTTTCTCTCTGACAAACCCAAAATTTTCAAGTGGACCAGAAAGAGTTTCACAGAACCAGTAGCTTTGGGGTACTCTTAAAGACAGATTAGCCGGAAGGAAGGAGAACGTGAACAAAGAAGGTAAGAGCAGAGGAAACCTTCATCCGACGTTGGATGGCGATACAGACGGAGACCCATATTGGAGCACCGGACTGAGCCCTCCACGGTCCAAATGAGGAGCAGAAGGATGAAGAAAATGAAAAAAGAAATCAGGACTGCGATGGGTGCCATCACCCACTGATACAAGGGGACTGATCTAATGAGAGTTCACCAAGGCCAGCTGGACTGGAAATGAACGAGCACATGATCTAACCAGATTCTCTGAATGTGACCGGATTCTCTGGATGTGGCTGGCCCGGAGTCTTTCTGAAAAGCCATTGACAATGACACTGGGACTTGTTTCCTCTGCATATACTAGATTTTTGGGATCCAGTCTGTTTGGATACTCACCTTCCTGGACCTGGAGGGAGGGGGGAGGAACTTGAACTTCCCACAGGGCAGGAAACCCTGACTACTCTTAGGGATGGAGAGGGAGGAGCAGAGGGAGTGGGGGAAGTGGAAGTGGGAGGGTGTTGGGAGGAGGGGCGGAAATGGAAACTTTTATAATTTAATAAACTTTGAAAAAATAAATAAATAAATAAATAAGTAAGTAAAAAGACAGATTAGCTGGACTTCACCTGAAATGAAGTGTGTCCTGTTCACCAATGTCTGGAGCGTGATTCCCAAACAGAGAGGAGACATACAAAAGAGGGAGGCTGTATAGGGAACAGAAAATCCAGGGACACCCCAAGGAAGAGGTAATAAGGGAACATCCTGATGTGCTCCCGCTGTCTGGGGAAAGAAGTGTGCTGTGGCCCTACTTCCCTTTGCATCACAGGACCCAAAATGTGCCAGAGCTTCCAGGAACACAAATGTAAACAGACTGACCATGTATAATTCTGTCCCTTTAAACTGAGCCTTTCAAAACCAAAGGGGAAAGCTGGGACAAATGATAGTTCTATCCATAATTTTTTAAGAAACCTACATGCTTATTTTTGTAATGGCTCTGCTAGTTTACACTTCCCTCACAGTAAATAAGGATTGCTGTCTCCACGGCTCACCAACATTTGTTCTTCCTTCCTTTCCTTCCTTCTTTTTTTTTTCTTTATTTTTATTTTATTTTATTAGGTTTTTGGGGACAGGGTTTCTCTGTGTAGCCAGGCTGACCACGAACTCGAATTTACCCGCTTCTGCTTCCAAAGTGCTGGGATTAAAGGTGTGTATCACCACTGCCGTGCCATTTGCTTTTTAATGATAGCAATTATGTCTGGATGAAATGGAAACTCAAAGTACTTTAATTTTCATTTTACTAATAGCTAAGGATGTTGAACACTTTTTAAAATAGTTATTGTTCATTTGCTTTTCTTTCTTGGATAACTTTCTATCTCATTAACCCTTTTGTTGATTAGTATTTGTGGGGGGGGGGTTAGTGTTTAGCTTTTATACATAATTCTTTACTTGTGGATATTAAGCCTCTAACTGGAATATAGCTTGCAAAGACTTTTTTCCCATTCTATAGGCCAGATGCTTACTCTACTGATAGTCTTGTCTGTTGTGCAGACCCTTTTTAATTTCATATCATTTTGTTTGTCTATTTTTAAACTATATTCTATGCTACTGAGGTTCTGTTCAGAATCTTTGTGGCTATGTCACATTTCCTGCTTTACTCTAGACGTATCATAGTTTTGTTGCTTTATTTGTTTTGTTTTGCCCTTTGAGAAAGAGTCTTACTGTATATCCCTAGGTAGCATAGAACTCACTATATAGAGCAGGCTGGCGAAGAACTCACAGAGATACTCCTACCTCTGCCTCAGAAAGTTGTGGTTAAAGGTGTGTGTCACCACACCTGACAGTATTTCAGATTTTAAGTAAAAGATCTTTAATCATTTTGAATTGACTATTGTGCAGGGTGAGAGACACAAATCTAATTTCTTTCTTCTGTAGGTGTATATTCTGTTTTTCCAGCAGCTTTTACTGACTGTGCTGCCTTTTTCCAGTATATATTCTGTATAGGCTATGAAACTAGAAAGGAGATCACCAGAAGGGAAAATATATTGAGGAAGGGTTTTATGAGATATGGAAGCAAAAAAGAGAACTGGTGTAGAATGATATAAGGGAATACAGGGAAATGGAAAAGAGGGGAATCAACAAAAACAAGTTTTGTTTTAATATGTCAGAATAAGAGGAGCTGGGCATACTGATGCCTGCCTTTAATCTCAGGACTTGGGAGACAGAGGAAGGTAGATCTCTGTGAGTTTGAGACCAGCCTGGTCTACATAGCAAGTCACAGGCCAACCAGAACTATACAGTGGAACCTTGTCTCAGGAAAAAAGAAAAATGTCATAATGAAATTTAATACTTTGTATGATGATTTAAATAAAGACATAAAGTAATACATACTAAATTAAAAAAACACACACCAAAATTAACTAGACCCAAAGTCTATATAATTCAGTGAACTATTATATAGTTTGAATAAATATGTTTTTTATTTATCTGCAAGGTTTTTTATAATAAAATATATAGAATTTAAAAATAAACATTGTAATAAAAATTAATTAATTAAAATGTAAAAAGCAAAGGAGGAGACAGGAGACAGAGGACAGCTGTCCAAGAGAAACAAACCGTAAGGGATTAGCTGCTGAAGTGTGATGCCTACCTTTCAGGGTGATGGATTGTTCTTACCTTCACCTTCTGTGCCTGCTCAGAAGCTCCATCTTTGTCCATTGGGAAGTTGAGTCAGCTAGTAAGGATCAAAGTGGCCCTTCAGGTTCTGCCACTACTAGGGTCCAGCAGGTCCTTTCTGTGCCAGACACCACCCTGATTTTCTGAGAAGTATTTCCTTCCTATAACAAAAGACAAATCTTTTTCTTGAAAGACCTGCCTCATCCGTGACCTGGGTGTTGTCTCCTGTAGCACTCTCTGCATTCCATCAATTAGCTGAGCTTGTTCCCTCCATTCTCCTTTGCTAAAGTGGTGGTATGGAAGGGGTTGTCATCGAGAAACATGAAAACACCACCCCGACTTATGCCCCTAAGGAATTATGGGATACACCAAAATAGGTGAGAATTAGGTGAGCCCTATGACTCCTCAGTTCTTCCAGGATTGGAATGCCATATAGATAGAATACTATCTTAGGGCCCAGGGTCTCCTAAAATGAGGTCAGTCACAAGGATTCTTCACATTGGCCCCAAAACCACCTGCAGGCAGAGTATGACAGGTGTCTAGAGAAAGAATTTTTTTCCAAAGTCTTTGGGGGAGTAGAAAGGTTTGTTTGAAGTTTTTCAGGTTGTTTTCTTTTGGTTTTTTTTTCTTGTTTTATTTTGTGCATGCATGCATGTGTGGTTACATGTTTGTGTGGGTATGCTCACCCTTATATGTGTATACTTAGGTGATAAGTTGATATCAGATGTCTTCCTCTGTTGCTTTCCACTTTATTTTTGAGACAAATTCTCACTAACTATAATGGCCTATTCTACTGTGTCTGGGGATCTGACTCTGGTCCTCAAGCCTGTGCTCCAAGCACTTTTCCTACTGAGTCATTCCCTCACTATATATATACTAGATAGATAGATAGATAGATAGATAGATAGATAGATAGATAGATAGATAGATAGATAGATAGATATACATATATTACACACACACACACACACAAACACACACACACACAGAGAGAGAGAGAGAGAGAGAGAGAGAGAGAGAGAGAGAGAGAGAGAGAGAGTCGCTAACCCAGAACTTGCTATGTGTACTAAGCTGGCATCCAACTCGCCATCTTCCTGCCTCTGCCTCCTTAGAGTTGGGATAGCAGGTATGGAGTACCACACACAGCTCACAGATCTTTCTTGGCAAAGCCATAAATCACTACCTCACCTTGGAGTCACTATCACCCATAACAACTTCCTCTTCCGAGTCTCAGCACTATGAAATTCAAGGCTTCTGATTATCAGTCCCCACCCTGGGCCCAGCCCAAGGGGCTTCCTCCCTAGGTTCATGTTCTTCCGCTGAAGTTCTGGCATCCTGTCAGCCAAGGCTCTCTGCTTCCTCATCATGTAGGCAGCATTCCTGACCACCAGTATTTAATTTCCCTTACAGTACTTAGTCCTGTCGAGTTTCTCTTTGCTTGTGGAGTGACACTACAAGGGGCATGAGCCACCTGCTAGCTAAGTAGACCAGTGCCATGCGGTTGCCAAAATGTATTTAAAGTAGAGAGACCACACCCCCTGAGACAGCCCACCCTACAACTCATAAGAATTATACTGACTACCTAATTACCTAAAAACATGGCCCTGTCTGATTTTGCTTCCTATGTGGGGTGTATAACAGGGAAGGAGGTAGGACTGGGTTTAGGCATGGGAAATGGCTGAGGCTAGAACTAGAGACATGGGGGTAGGGATGACTGGGTATGTGGCCTCACAATGTGGAAAGTGTTCATCAAGTCAACATCTATGCCATGAAACACGTAGCTGAACAAATGAGCTAAATCTACAGTGAAGGGTGAATCTGGAATTTCAAATGAAGTCTCTTTGACCCCAGATTCAGCAGACTTTTATGGTCTTAAATGTATGAGTAGGAAGAAGAGGGTTCCAGCTTTGAAGAATTCTCTATACGCGAATATATATAGGAACTGCAGCTTTCTAGAACTGCAGAGCTCATATAAAGAGACATTTGAAGCTAACATCACAACCCAGCTTTGAAAGCCTGAGTGTCCTTCCAAGTGAGTTAGTTTGATTCTAGTGGCTCTGGTACATACAGTAGCTAATATTTAAGTTTCTGCTCACATCAGCCACTTGCGTTATCTTGCCTCTTTATCATCAACAGATATTGTATTATAGGCCCATTGAGAGTCAGGTCATCCAGAGAATACTAGAAACAACTGAAATTCTGCATAGAAAGATTTGGCAACAAAGTCCATGCTGAGCTACTGCTAACTGCTGTGCATCCGAGGTTCACTTCCAGCAAGAGGGGAGAGCTCCAATCTACCCTATGCCACCCCTCCAAACCTTATTGCAGTTTCTAAAAGGTTCTCAGACCTCTCCTTAGGCCTTGAGTTACATTCTTGCACTTAGATACCTTATCCTTGTCCTCCTGGCTCATGTTCACACCTCACTGCCCTCTTGGGAACTAGAAAATGTTTTTTCTAAGTGCCCCCACTGCATTAGTCTGTGTACCCTTCTGCTATTTCCTATGACGGAACCTAAATCCTGAAACTTTCCAGAGGGAGTTCTTGACAAGTTATCCCATTGCTTTTTTCACATGTGCTTCCGTAAGTAGCCTGCCAAACATAGGATACTGTCACTGCCCAGTACAGTGTCCATTTCCTTACTCCTCATGTACCTTCTTCAAGTTGTAATCCTACCCTGCATGTCAGAGTCATTCTGGCTCTATCACCCTGATCCTCCCCTTGCCTAGAGCATGACATTTGTAACTTATTACCATCTGCTTCTTAGTCTCCATCATTAACTTTGAGCTGCTTGGACTCACATATTTATGGCCACTGGCTGCATAAATGAATGGGTGGATAAATGAATGTTGCGCACGTTGCCAGGATTCAATGAGAAAATAGACTGGGGGCTCCTTTGTGGTAACTGTTGATATCATTATAGGGTAGTAATAATTTAAGGCACCCCTTTCTTTCTAAATCTGAATTCTCAGTAGCCAAGCCCAAAAGTTAAGATGCTTTTGCCGAAGCCTTAGCTACCTTGCATTCTCCAGACTTGCTCTACTACTACGTAGGTGCAGAGCCCCTGACAGTGCAGTCTCCTTCATTCCGTAGACCCTGAAAACTGTAGAAGTTTCCTCAGGAGCAATTTATTTCTGTCAGGAATGGTCATGGTAATAGCATAAGTAAGATCTAGGCCATTTGCTTTAGTTCTGTGTTGAAGTATTTTCACATCTAACTGTGTTCTGATGGAGTCAGATTCCAAGCATTTCCCAAGCCCTTTAAATTTTCATGCCAAACAGTTCTTAGTATTCTTTGTGGACCTAGAAGGCAAGCAGTTCCTTAAAGATTCTAGTTCTACTGGAGAAAGTCCATTGGGAGCAACTTAGCCTTAGAGTACCAGGGGCTGCCAGGCAGAGAAATACCCTTCCATGGGAAAATGACTTGGTCTTTGTTTGCTTTTAAATACAAAGTTCAAGATCATAACCATTAATGATAATGCCTAAGGAATCTGAAGTAATCCAATCAAAGATGCTTTCTCGTCTACCTCTTCATAACCATTCATTTCTGGCTTGGGGGAAGGATGAAATTATTTTTTTCTTTTGCGACTCGAAGCTTTCTTCAAGCTATAAAACACAGATGTCAGTCCTGTATGTCATAAATAGCCCCACTCTTGCTTTCTCGCTAAGATTTCTATCTCCATAAAGGACCTACTCTAATTGATACAAGTGGTGCACTAGCAGCCATGGTTTTTCTGGACCTCTGTGGAGTGAAAACGTATTCATTTTCTGTTTTCTTTTTGTTCGTAGTGCTGAGAACTAAGCCTTATGTTTCCTAGGCAACTTTTCTACCCCTAGTCTACATTATCAGACCTTGCTTTTTTGAGGCAGGGTCTTATTGCATATTACAGAGTCCAAGATTGTCCATAATTCTCTATATAGATCATTTTCACTTCAAACTCATGAGGTTCCTACCCCTACCTTCTAAGTGCTAGAATTATAGGTATATTATCACAATATCTCTATCTGGGTCTTTTTAGTTAAGTTCTTTTCCCGGCTACATAGTTTGCACTCACTCACAGCTTCTATATGGGGGGTGAACACTTGATTGTATATTGTTCCCAACTGCCTGACCAAGAGAAGATTCCTGAGAGACATGATATAGGCTAGCAGGCCCAACCCTTGCAGTCATTTGGGCCTGGATTTGAGTCCAGGCCCCATTTCAAGTCAAAATGAACAAGTTATCTAATTTGCTGGGCATATGTTTCCTTACCTTCCATGTAGGACTCTTAGCAGGGATAAACAACATGGAGTGTACAGTGGGTTGGATAGATAGATCCAATGAGAAGCCCAATAAATCTGCCTTGACTCTAAATAGCCCCTGATTCCCTTACTACTAAACTAGAAGATAACGCATCTTAAGCCACCACCCTCTGCTTACAATGTTCTAAGTTACTTGGCTTCACTGGTCACCCTGTTTGACTCAGTTTCAATACTGGGAACTGACCAGTCCAGCCAGATGGAAAAAAATGAGGCAGGCCTGATGCATGAAACCACAGCCACTATGGAATTTCAGCTGACAGCAGCAGATGGGGATCAATACCAGCCCCATGTGTTGGAGCAGGCTCTGATAGCAGACTGTAAAGGAGAAGTAGGTCAGGAGCATGCAGTTGAGGGGCATTACCATTCCTCATGTGGCCCTAGGTAGGTGTGGATGATCTGGGCAGGTTCACTATAGGCCTGATGGAACAGTTAAAAAAACTAAATTTGCAAAGGTACAATGATGGGCACTGAGGCTTTCTGTATGCCCAAGATTGATGTGTCTGATGTGTCAGTCTGGGGCTCAGTACCTCAACCACAGGGAGCTCATCCTTCCTAAGGAGCCACACTAATACCAATCTTCAGGAATGCTTAGGGTCACAAGAGAGGTGTTCCTTTCTGAGTCCTTAAACCCAGGCATGGTTTCTGTGTTGCGGCACTTAACGACTTAGCAGTGAAAGTAGTATCTGTGCCACTTTCAACTCTGAAAACAGCTCTTTTCAGCCTGGATAAATCACTACAGCAGCTTTCCTTCCCAAAACTCAGTAGCTTACCTTGCTCTGTGTAGATAGGCCAACTTTTTCCACTAATAGGCCTATGGAAAATGGATGTGGCCATAATTTGAGAACTGGCTCTCAGGTTACTCTGACCTTCCTTCCTGGGTTTATTTGCAGAACACATCATATGCATCAGAGACAAGAGGCTCCTGCTTGGCAGTTTTGCCAACTGACTAAGCATTTAAAGAATCAATATGGAGGTGTCCCTTTCTTGGATGCATAGCTTGTGCTATGAGGAACTCAATTGTCCCTTTATATCCTGTAACATTTGATGGGGAGAGATCTCCACTCCATCATCTCTTAGCTCCCTTTGTCATTAGGAGCATGATGCAGTGGAACACTGTTCTGGGTAAAGTGTCTTGAGATGAAAAGGTCTAGCTGATGAGCTGTGTCCTAAAGACAGGCATAGAGCTTAATACTTCCACAGTAGAGTTCTTGTATAGCATGCAAGAGATTTTCAAATAATGCCCAGCACAACAAAAAAAAATCATAATCATAATTCATTAGATCAATCAGTAAAGACAGAAACAGAGGAAAGGTCATTGGTACAATACAGGATGTGTGACAGCCATGCTCCTCAGAGCATGTGGCAGTAGATTATGTAACAAGGCATGATTTTTTTTTTTTACTCTCATAGTCAATAATTTCTCACATCTGGACTGAGCTGTCATTTCCAAAGCATATTCACATACACTGAAGTGCTGTTTTCATCAGGTTGGCAGACTATGATCCCAACTTATTTGGTCTGTGGACAGGAAGCTGCACTCCATCACAGGCCGTCATTTAGATCAGACCCTCGGCCTTGTCAGCAAGGCCAGCACTGAGGGCAAACAAAGCACCTGCCAAGGGCGACTGTGCAGGGTGTCACACTTGGAGTCCCCACCAAAGCTTTCATCAAAGCCAGCCTGATTATTTTCCACTGCATTTTCCTGAAAGGATGTTATGATTTTCTAGATGTTTGGTGGCTGGCGATAAATCAGGCTTTTATGATGTCATGTGAAAGGCCACCTCTCGGACTTCCTCTAGCCGCAAGTGGAGAATAATAAAAGTAGTACGTGTTGGTATTGCACAGTAGACACAGCTTAGCTTAACCCTTTCCTCACTTGTCCGCCAGCTCAAGTCACAGAAGATTAGTATTCCTTTCACATGAGTAGCCAGGATTCATGGAAGTAGAATTGCTCTCTGGGTGATAAGTAGACTCAAGGACTTTGGCGTCATATCAAGTCATTACCAGAAAGTGCCTCTCCATGGAGTATGATAGAAAGGGTTATCAGCAGCTTAACAAAAGTAACCTTCAGAGAGCCCCTGTTTCATAATGTTGGAAATAAGGAGGTGCCTTGAAGCAGAGAAACTAATAAAGCTAGTGAGACTATAATGGAATGTCTCATAGCATTATAAATTCATAAATGCCTTTGAAAGAATGGGGGAGGGTTTTCTTTTAATCCAGAATCCAGAATCCTTATTCTCTTATCTGCATCCCATCAATCCATAAGTCTTTTTGTGTTCTACTTCCCCAATTATCTTTGCATGGCCGCACTCTACCACCACTGTCACCTAGGAACCCCATCTTTCACCTCTTTAGCCTGAACATCTTATCTGGTCTCCTCTCCTCTCCTGTCTTTGACTCTTCTCATCTAAGACAAAGTACACAGATGTCTGTGAAAACCTCTAGTGCTTAAACTCTTCAGGAACCAGAGCAAAGTCCAGACTCCCTGCTATCAATGCTAGGATGGTAACGGACTGCTTCTCTGGCCTTTCAAAGATACACACGTACTAACACAAACACATACACCATATGGTGAAATTCGTTAAAGGAAAGTAGGTTCCAGTAATGTGTCCCACCCTGAGGTCTGGTCAGGGGAAAGGCTCCGTAGGCACCTCGGGGTGTTCAAGGCTGTCACTTTCCACTAACCAGAAAAGAAGTGAAGGGTAGAGGCATCTCAGCCCTCAGAAGCTATTGCTGTCCTCATTTGGCCAGAAGATAGGCAGCCTTGCTAACACACACTCCAGGGGGTATCTGAGCACAGCAACCAGGTTCCTAGCCTCCCAAAGCCATCTAGGTATCGTGCTGAGTCTTCACTGTAGTAGCCCAGACGGGGCCCCTACAGAGTAAGTTAGGTTACGTGCCCAAACATCAAAGAGGAGCAGAGGTTGTGCATAAGAGTTTATGTACAGAGAGAAAAATCAGTGTGAACAGCTAGAAGTCAGTGTCATGCTTTTGAAAATTACCACCCCAAATATTCAGGCTTCTACTAGCTTTTTAACCATGGCCCATAGGCTTAGACTCTTAAGGGACAGTCAGGTATGATTCAGAAAATAAAGCCTTGGCACAACATGTCTTCTATAGAGGAAGACCGGGGATCCATGACAAGTCTTTTTAACCTTCTTTGACCTCACCATGAGCTGCTTTTCCCTTGTTCATGTATCCACAAGCAGTGGCCTGATCTGTACTCCTCAGAGCTGAAGCTCTGCTCCCTAAATTACTTCCTATCAGTGGTGTCCCCCAAAAGACCTTCTTAACAAGATCTTTTCTTACCATTCAGATCTCTGATCAGATGTTACTTTTTAGAATGTCCCTTAACTGTCAGGGTTGTCCCACTCTTGTCAAGTCCCCACCTCTACAGCCTTGTCACCACACTCGCTCTTAGCTGATACCCTCCTTGTATCTCTGTGCACCTCTTGCCATCTCCCCAACCCAGCACAGGTGCCATGACAGTCAAGGCCTTGACTTATCCATAGTTGCTTCCCCAGTGCCTGACAAAATCAGTGTCTGGCAACAAACCACAAAGCTGCAAAATGCGTGCAGTAATTGTAGAAAGACAGAGTATACAATCCTGGGTAGATTTGTTTGGCAAACAAAGACCTGAGCCTAACAGTGAAACAAGGACTGGGTGTCTCTGGGATAAAAGGCTTGCTTCACTAGCATGAATGGGGCTTGATCTCCAGTACTTCAAGGGGAGAAATCTGGTACCAGCAGCTGTTTGTGTGTAGCCTTAATTCTTACAACCATCCTGTAGCATAGACAGTGTTTACCTCAGTTTTATAGATTTAGAACCTAATACTCAGAGGTGCTCAGAAACAGCCGAGTTCATTGAGCCCTGGACAGGAGTCCAGTTCCCTCCAGTGATATCTCTGTGTTCTTAGGAATGTTTAAGAATGTTTTGGTTGAGATGAAATTTATAGTGAAATGCACAGATGTTAACTGCAGTTAGATTGGTTCTGACAAGTGCATGGGCTTCTGTAATATGCTTCTGTCCACCTAGGGAACATTCATTTAATTTCCCCCAAGGTCTCCTTCTGCATACTGCCAGTCATCCTCCCTTTGGCCACTACTCTTGTTCCACCACTGTGGCTGAGTTTGTTCTATAACAACATATTCGTTGAGTTACACAGTGGCTGAATTTCTGTGTCAACCTCTATCCACCATTGGCATGTACTGATGTCATCATATGCTGACACATTATTTAGAAGTCTCTTTGCCTCTCACATTAATGTTGCATAAGTACACTGTTTTCCTTGGAGGGCTTGGTCCTTTGAACATTGTGACTGCTAGACTAAAAATCAGAGATGCTGCATTCTAGTCCAAGACTCTACCACTAGATGGCTTCATGATATCTGGCTGAAATATCTCAACAGATAGACATAGGGATTCTGTTCTTCTCATGAAAAAAGGAAAGGACGAGTAACAGGTAGCCATGCAGTGTAGATCCCCACAGCCTGTTAAATCTTTCTTTGCCTTGATCGTGGGAAAAGAAGCAAGTCAAACTGTGGAAAACCTAAGGATCTGAATTGATACTTATCTTTCCTCTGTACTCCTCAAGAAACTCACAAATGCCAGGTAGTTTTTTAAGCAGCCAAATGCAGGGTCTTCTGTGTTAGTTGCCCTCAAGAAGCTGCTAGGGAAGTAGTGATAGAACATGTGAGTGTGGCCCTCTTAAGTCAGTTCCATCTAACTTGGGGACAGACAAGGGAGGAGGCAAAGTATGAGTAGATAGGTAAGTTATTGAAGAGAGACTCTGAATTAGAAGACCTCAATGTGCTATATAAGTTGAGAAACACCCACAGAAAAAGCCATCCCATTTTAATTGTAAGGGTAATTGTATTTGTTATGATGTTCTTTTCTGTATGTGTTCAAAATAAAGGTAGGGATTTTCTCTAAGATGATAGATTGCCTAACAAACAAGAAGGAAGCAAGCTTAAGGAAAATTGCCTTTGTGTTGTGCAATCCGGGATGCCCCATGGCCTCAGTTGCCTTCCTGGATAAGAGAGTGCAGGCTCAAGATAAGCTGGATAACAGAGTTGGGCTCCGAGCTCCAAGACACTTTGTAGAAAACTTTCATCTCTAGAAAGAGGCCTCTGAAGCAGATATAAAATCTCCTGAGTTGCATCTTGAGTGTGGATGTCTTCAAGTTTAATTAGCTGAACTCTGCAAAGTGCTTTGAGGGCAGAAAGTGCTAAGTGGCAAAAGAAATGCAGCCTGCATCTTGTGTCCAGAGCGCCACTTGCCAATTATGTCACAACAGTCCCTAATCGGTCCACTTAAAGGTGCTTTATCTCCTTTCCTCGGGGGTTTATGCCACCTCCTACTAACATAGACAAATCTTTACACCCCAGATCTAGTTATTAACAGTAGCCAGTAATTTTCAAAGAAGATGGTGCTGACTTTGAAGCCTGGAATGCTGAAGTCACTAACAATCTTATCTCCCTGTCATTAAGTGGCCCTTACATTATTCGTGTGAGTCACCACTACCACCCCCATCAGCTGATTACAATGAACTTTAGTGAAGGAATTAGGATCAGAGGGCTCTAGTTATAGTAAGTCATTCACTTTACTTTCCCTGTCAAGCACTAGGCTTCACAACCTAGGTTGTGTGGGGGGGGGGGGGAGTTCCATGACTACAAGTGTAGACATAGAACAGGTCCAAAGGGGTCATAAATGTGGATGTTGCAAGGTGACCTTCTCAGAGTCTCACCTGTAACATGTATGTTAGACCTCTACCTGTGAGCATGTAACTCTCTCAAGCTACTGGACATTGCTCCTTAGAAATGTTTTCCTTTGCTTGCTCATTTAGATGGGCTAAGCGTGGGTCCCGTGAGGTTATACAGGCTGGTAAGAGTGTTCCTGGGTTGGTTCCCGTTTCTGTACCCCATTCAAAGCTCTGTAGTAATTGGCAGACAGGCAGTAGTGGAGAATTCCAAGCTGCTAAGGGAGATGGTCCAGTTTGGCTAGTGTGAATGCTGGGGTGTGTAATTGTTCCACAGAGGTAAAGCTACCCATGTCTCAAGCATGCTGGCCTGAGAGAACTTTCTCAAGACTCATTAAAACTCTAAAGTAAAATTAATAATCTGAGCGCCCATACTTTCTCCCAATACAGTCATCCCTCAGAATCCTCAGAGAATTGGTTCCAGGATCCCCCTCTGACAAAATACTCAGATAACTTACGACCCTGTATAAGATGATTTGCATGTCCTCCTGCATTCAGTGAATCATCCTTGGAAAGTTAGTGTCTAACACAGTGCAGATGCTGTCAGCAGGTGTTATGATCACTAGGCAACAATGACAAACATGGCATCTACACATCTTCAGTACAGGTGTCTATTTTTCTGTTATTTTTGACCAATAGCTACTTGATTCTATATATGCAAAATCCCCAGGTTTAGAGGATAAATATGTTTTTGTGTAACTTGTAGAACTTTTTTTTTGCCTAACTTTTTTTCATGCTAAATATATATATACATATATATGTATGTATGTATGTATGTATGTGTGTGTGTGTATATATATATATATATATATATATATATATATGTTTTTTTGAGACAGGGTTTCTCTGCTGTAGGCCTGGCTGCTCTGGAACTAGCTATGTAGAGCAGGCTGGCCTTGAACTCAGAGATCTGCCTACCTCTGTCTCCCAAGTGCTGGGATTTAAGGTGTGCACCACCACTGCCTGGCACTAGCTGTATTTTTTAAAATATAATGGAAAAGATGTGTGTATGTCATGGTATATTGATGGATAGATGCAGTGGGAAGAAGACACATCCTCATTCACTTTTCAGAAAGTTCTAAATAGTGGTAGACTCTTTTATAAGTGTGTGAGGCCCACATGTAAGTAGATGTTTCTTTTCCTTCGTTTAATACCTCTTGGTAGCTGTTGAATAGTTTCTCACAGAAAAATGGGATCAGTGAAGGAACCACAGGATCTTAAAGATCCTGTAAGAGGAGGTACCATCCAGAAGAACAGGCAGCATGACCAACAGGTTGTTGAGTGGACCCACCAGGAGAGTGCACAGTGTTGAGTCTTGAGCTCCAAGCAGTGGTTTTTTAGTCTAAGGCCATGTGGCACTGCCCATTGCCAATAGGCCTGGAGTGTCCTTTGTGCGGAGACTAGGAACAGCTTTTGCGGGCCTGATGCTCTTCTATGTCCCATGCTGTGCTACACTCTGGAATGGCGCTTAGTGAAGCTGTATCAGTTTAGCTCTGGGGCACTCTGTCAGCCCTGCTGGATGAAGAGTCCCCTGAGCCCACTTCCTGAACAGACGAGACAACCTGCTGTTTTCTCCTTGTCTCTTATCGCCCCTTGTCATTAAAGGAGAGGCCTGGCATTGACTTCAATCTTTGCTATTCTAAAGCAGTCCACGGGAGGAGAGGGAAATGCCCAGCCACCTCCTCACTGTACTGCTCTGAGGTTAGCTCTCTCCTTGGGTAGGATTAAGCCAGGAGTAAATTCCAGCATATGAGAGTTAAAACTACACAGGTCAGGTCATCAGAGAGCACTGCAGGCTGGAGGCTGGTGGGGAGGGAGTGCATTTGGGGGACTCTTCAGGCTACTCTCTCCCTTTTCCTCCATATGCCCCTCCCTGCCTGTCTAGAATCTTGGTTGGGATATGCAGTGCAACTTCAAAGGCTTCCCTCAAGTTGTGTTGGTTTTTTTTGTTCTTAGCAGTTCTGTGTTTCCCAGGAGAAGCTTTACCCTGGGAGGGAAGCTTGCCTCCTCACTCCATTAGCATAAAGTCAGATCAAGGACTTCACTCATTGGCATTCTTCTATTCCCTTGGAACCTAAGCTAGTCTTCAATTTCACTTTTCTTAGAAAAGCAGGAGGGAAAAGTGAGTATTTTTGTGCCACTCACAGCTCCATGTCTTAAATTCCTGAAGATGTTTAGCCAAGGTTTCCATCGGGCTAGGTTTTCCTTAGTCATATCCCTGTCTATGCACCTTCTTGTCTATGGCTCTCAAAAATCAATTTCTTTCAGTATGCACATAGAAATTTAACAACATCCTGCCAAGAGCTCTTATGTTCTTAAAGTCTCTCTGCCCCACCAGATGTTCCTACAAACCTTACCACAAACCTGCCAAGGAAACCCAATCCAACTTGTAATTCAATCTAAATGTTATAATTTCCCCGAATCAAACTTAGAGAAAGGGGAGAAAAAGAAATGAGGGTGTGAGCTTGGAGTTATCCTGAATGATCCAGTTTAGTGTACTGATGGAACTTAATTTGTGTAAGAACAATCAAAATCCCATCAGGGGAGAAAAGGAACCTGTGTGGCGGAAAGGTGTCTTGTTATCTTGACAGCCGTGCACAGGGAGCCCAGAGATCTCACAAGAGTGGCCTCTAATTAGAGGAGACAATAATGGCAGGGTGAGCCCTCCTTCTCTGGACTGCGTTAACTGCTGTGGGCTCAGGAACTGGCCTAATGACTTCCCCAGGACTTGGTCTGGCGCTTTATCTATCCACTGTAACAAGACCAATGGCCAGGAAAGCCTGAGATTTAGTTGCAACAAAACATGCTCTCTTCTCAGGCTACGCTTGCATCTCCATTACCGTAAAAGCCACCATGTCTGGGTGCTCCTGCTGCAGGACAACTCCTAGGGGCAACGGAGCTGGGGTCTGTGGAGAGAGCTTGTCTGCAGCCTTTCTCTGTTCCTTGTGCTGTTTAGCTGCTGTAAAATGCTTAGTTAAGCCTAATTGAATTTGACAATAATAAATTACATATTGAAACTGTATAGTTCACCTCAGGAATAGCAGTGAAAATGGCAAGACACCAGAAGCCAGATTTAGGAAATGCCATATTTACATTAAAATGCTTTAAATTTTCTTAGAGCTTTGTTGCCTGTTTTTTTTTTTTCCAGAAAAACTCCAGACCACCCATTTCATGAAGTTCTTTGTAGAAATTCTGTAGAAACTCTACATAAAATCATCACTTAATTCCAGTTTTGCCTCTGTGTCATATGGTAGTGTATGCTCTGTGGAGAACCAAATAATTCAAAATGGAGAGCAGTGTACATAAACTCATTCTTTTCATTTGTCGTTAGGAACTGCTTGCCCTATTGGAGGATTTTTGTGGAAGTTCAAATGTCTTAAAAGACTTAAATATAAAAGGAGTACAGATCATGCCATTTCTTTCTCCCCACATCCGTGCGTTTGAGCACAGCAACTCTGGGCTGCCCTGCAGGAGTCCACCTCCCAACCCGACTTCTCTGCAGGTCAGAGGAAATGATGTTTAAAGGAGCATTTCCTGTCTGCCCTCCTGTCCAGCACTGTGTGCCTTCACACGCAGGCCTTGTCATGCCACCCCTGAAGTGTGCCTGAGCCAGGGAGCTTGTAAATGAAACAAACCATTGGCCAGATCCCATGGTAGAAAATAATTTGACACAGGGTTTCTCGGTGTAGCTCTGGCTGGCCTGGAACTGTAGATCAGAGATTCGCCTGCCTCTGCATGCTGGGATGAAGGGCACACACCACCACCCTCAGTTTAGTAATATGTTCCCATTAGGACAGTGAAGTACAGAGCACACCACGTTGGTGGGGAGGAGAGCTCAGTGGTAAAGCACTTGCCTAACGGGAAGAAAAGCTGAGGAGATAAAAACATTTTGACTAGCCCATGTTAGTGGCACCTGGCAAGAAGAGCCACTGTTTTGTTCTGATAGGACCGCATGCGCTCCCTTCCTAAGGCCTCTTGATCTAATTAGCTTTCAGGGAGACAGAGTGTTGGCAGAAGGCTAAGGAAGCTCCTAGGCTGCAGTCTAAGAGAGGGCTGAAAACTAGATTGGGAAGTTTAGCTGGGCTTGTCTCTGGTTTCAATGAAATACTTTTACAGTGTATTTAGTAGTGTCTGTTGCTAAGTTTTTGAAAACCATTTTTCTTTTTTTCTTAATTGTAGTTGCCTGGTTGTTTTTATATTATGAGCTACTTGTAGAAAAATACAGGAAACATAATTACAATATAAAGCTCCCTTTCCCAAGCCTACTGAGATCATTTGAAACCAAACTGAGTTTTAGGGCTTTTTTTAACTGTATGTTCATAGCCATGAATTGCATCCATGCTGTGCTGGTTGATTTACTGCCGGCGGTCTGTGAGTCAACAGTAACCATGTTCTCCTGAAGCTGAGGACAGAGAGGGGCGGGTGGACATTGCTTCATGACTCCAAACTACACAGCTTCCTCTGGGGAAAAAGAAGGAATATCCTTGTGTGGCTTTTACACTAAAAGAGAAGCATTGTAAAAAGTATATACAAGTTTATTTAGGGAGAGTAAAGAGAAATAAATTACCTGGTTTGTTTTTCCACTTTCATTGGCAGCTCCAGGTAGCACTGTGCTAAAAATGCTAATTACTAATTCTTGTATCCTACCTTTCCTGGGGAGTCTGGAAATGGGCTTTTAGGCCAGCAGAAATAACTTGCTTCACTTTGGTTAACACTCTGGGGAGGAAGTGGGTACTTCAGCGTATTGTGAAATGCAAAGCCTTTGGGAATTTGATTTATTCAAGCCTAAAAAGCAATGATGAATGATTGAGAACGAGAGTCCCTGAATGTCCTCTGCTAGAGTAAAGACTCGGGCAGGGAAAAGGGAACTGGAATCCAGACCACCTTGCCGGGAATGCCCAGGTGAGCACCCTGTGGGAAGCACAAATAGCTGGTACCTAACACTCTGGCCTACCCTTCTGAAATCCTGAACCAAGTGCCGTTGGCTGCCAAGTGCAGGGAGGCCTTTTATTGCAGCTTAGTTATCTGTGGCTGTCACTCAGAGCAGCTGGTCCACTGGTCTAAGAGTGCACAGCTAAAATACAGTATCCTAATAACATACCCATCATTATAAAGATCTCCCTTTTCTCTCCTGCTTTCCCAGTCCCTGGTTATTTTGCATCTCCGCATATGCAGCAGTAGATGCACTCATATGAATATATACCTAACTGGCTTTTTTCTGGTTTTCCCCTTTCCTCTCCTTTCCTTCCTTTCTTCCCTTTAAACCCATCTTGAAATGCCCATTAGTCTTGAGACCTACAATAAAGAACTGTGTGAGGGTGAAGACACAGGATTTTCTTCTTTACGGTTTCCTGTTAGTTGCCAGTCTTCCTTCCGAGGGAGTATCTTAAATGAAAGAAAGTGAACTGCTCTTGCTAGATATTCAGAAAGCTCCAGTACGTTTGTGTTCCCCTCCTCATAAAGTCAGAACTGAGCAAGCAGACCGGGAGGCTTGACCTCAGCTGTATATGTTGGGAAGGTCCAGTCCTGGGCTGAGACAGTGGTCAGCAGTCTCCTCTAAAAGCAGCCTTGAAGGAGCATCTGGAGGTGAGTGGAGCTAGACAAAGAGCCTGGGCTGACCAGAGGTCTCAGATACACAGGGTCTGAAACTGAGGTTTTCGTGTTTGTCCCATGAGTCAAGAAAGAAAATCCCTATTTTCTAAGGAAGAAAGAGATTATAACAGACCCTCTGCAGTAGCCAGGAAATGAAAGTTTTGGTTTTGGAGCTTGTGGGTGCGCTGCTGGCTGGCAGAGAACTGTCTTCACCTTAGCAAAGCCAGAGCTCGTGCTCCCTAGCCTGCTGTGTGCCTGCCCGCCTAGGCTGTCCCAAAAGCCAGACCAGAGGCGGGGGTTTCCGCTGACTCCAAATCCAGGACAAGGTGCAGGAGGCAGGGACAGGGCAAAGGCTGCAGACCTAAGACCGGACCTGGAGGAGTGTGGATTCTAGGGACCAGACCCAGCAGATGGGTCCGAGTCCTCCAGGTCAAGGACCTGGAACGGCCATCGTGCAGTGAGCTTTGTGTCTTGAACATTCAGGCTTGATTTACCCCTGACCTCTGCCGAGAAGAGCAGCATTTTGAAACAGTTTTCCCAGTCACCCTCCTGACAACTTAATATCTAAAAAAAAAAAAAAAAAAAAAAAGCCATCAGAGTCATTAGGATGAGGTAGGGCTATGGGGGTGGGCAGGAGTCGGAGATGGCTCCCTCGTAAGGTCCTAGCTTAAATCGAATCATCTTACCTGATGGGACAGATTGGGAAAGGGGTACTCCACAAGCACTCTCATCTGCCCTCTCTCCGCAGGACTTTCTGCAGGGAGACTGCTCCAAGGCGCAGCAGAAACTGAACTGGAAGCCCCGCGTTGCCTTTGATGTAAGTTGTGTCTCCAATGCAAGTTCTCACAGCTGTTAGCTGTGAACCCTTGCTAGTGGACTACAGTCAGGCAGATCTTTCTGAGCCCTGGGAGGAGGTGTTGCAGAAGAGGGTGGCAGAAACCCCGCCCTCACCACCCACCCTGGATTTTGGTTGCAGGAGCTGGTGAGGGAGATGGTGCAGGCCGACGTGGAGCTCATGCGGACCAACCCCAACGCCTGAGCACCTCTGCAAAGATTCGGAGGCATGCGGAGCCAGCAAATCAGAGTCCAGCCACTCCTGCGACCATCGACCCTTGACCTCCTGTGTTGTCCCCACAGCTAAGAGCTGGGCTATAAATTTGCAGGCACCAGGAGGGGACACTCCAGAGCTAAGGCCTCTTTGTTTTTGTCGAAGGCCTTTCTGAATGGTTTTGGGAAATCAAGAAGTGTTAATCACATATTCATTTTACTTGAAATTATGTCACTAGACAACTTAAATTTTGGAGCCTTGAGATTGTTTCTCTCTTTTCTTATTAAATGATCTTTCTATGAACCAGCACTAACAGAGTTGCTTGTGTGTGTTTTTGCCAGGTTATAATGTAGGCAGGTTATGGCCCCAAACAATAACAAAAATCCACCGGTAGGGATGAAATATTACTTGGTTCCTTTGGAAAAGCTCCTGTTGGGAAGACCCCTAGCCTGAGCTGCCCTCAGGAGAGGCCTCGCTAAGCTATCTGCCTTGGGCATACCTATTCCCTGCTGAACTGAAGCATTCATACCCCTTCTGATCTCTGCTGATTTTAATTAGAACCACTGAGCTCTCACCCTCTCAAAAAAAAAAAAAAAAAAAAAAGACTCATGAAATGAGGTTGCTAAAAGAAGAAACTTGATGGTAAGTAAATATTGTTGGAACATTACTATGGTCTTTTGTACAATATTTATTTCCAACCTCTTCCCATTGGTACTAGGTCACTTTTTAAACTGAATTTTGACTCATTAATTCAATCCAGTGCCTGATATATACCAGACATTATGCTGGTGCTTCAACCCCATCAACATGAGCTAGAAGTTAGGATAAAGAGACTTAGAACCCAGGATCCAGCTTCACTGAGTTTATCATTTAGGTGCTAGAATTCTGACTACAGGCCTGCATTTCTGAGCTGTGCACTGTGTAGCTACAGGTGACACAAAAGTGTTCAGAACACCCCCAGAAGGCAAGCAAGGATCTGCTTGCAGGTATACACTCTTACATGAAATAGTATTTTGGCCTAGAACAAATTAGGTCAGGACTCTTCTCCCCCTCGCTCCCCTTCCAAGCAAAATAAAATAAAACTTGAGCGAATGGCATTCCAGTCTTTGCACATGCATGAGACTGAGGGTGAACTATTTCCGACTGTCTTCACAGGCAGGTTTATGATCTGGGGGAGGGCTAGGGCTCCAGGGCTGGTGCAGAGAGGGCTCTTTGTGGAGCTCTCTATGCTGGGAGAGCATGCTGACTGGGGCAGCCTCAGCCCCCATGAAGCAGAACTAGGGCAGCCAGGCTGGCCCACCCGGTTCTCAGAAGCCACCCCAAGAAGAGCCTGCTGTTTCTATCCCCAAATGGGATGCTGGTAATTGGAAGCAGATGGTCTCTGGGAGGTGGAGCTTGTAGGACTGGGAAGGCTGGGGGGCATACACACATGTGCTGTCACACATGAACATGCATCGTCACCCACAACCTAAAACATACATCCACTCATATATACAAATTCACTCACAAACATGCCATCTTACACACTATCGCACACAAATCTTACAGACATACCCAGAAGTCTGCTGTCCCATCCCACACACTCTCAAGTCTCACAACTAATCGCATGCTCCTTGGCCTTGACCTTCATGCACAAGCCTTCCTCTGACCACCTAAGTCCCTCATTGAACACCCAAGAAAAGCCATTCCAAAGGCCTGCAGGCCTGCAGTGTCTAATTCAGTGTTTTGTGGCCCTCTATCCCAAAGCCATAATGAACTCCTTAGGGCGGACCAGGAGAAATCCTGGGCAGGAGTTCGGTGTGTCTCCAGTGACACTAAATGGGCATGAGCATGGGTTTCTGACAGAAGACATCTTTCTAATGGCAACCTTGTCACTATTCGTGCCTCTCCATCACTGTTGGGGGCTCCTTACAGGGAGAAAAATAGCAGTTGCTGTCTAAGTCCAGAATTTAAATTTCTATGTTGAATTTCATGTAGTCATCTTCAAGACTTAATTAAAGGGTTTCTTCTATCTTATCTTGATCTCGGTGATTTTTGTGTGTCCCTCACACTTCTCCTCTCCTCCCACCCCACTCTGTAAGCATTGGGTATATATTTTTATGCATTTTAACACCTCCGCAAGCTTGATACTGCTGTAAAAACTAAGAGAGTTATTAGTACTCTCAGTTGTGCCAGAGGCAAGTCCACATTTGTTCTTCAGAGAGAGGTCAAGCGCTTGGGTACGAGGGCACCCCTGGTTTAGTGCCCTTCATCTGCGACATCTGCTGCTCCTTACCTTTAGCTCTCAAGCTGTGAGCAACTGTATAGGGAGCAGGCAGAGTTGGGGCTGCCGATCTGAAGGGAAGGTTGGCAAGCTGTGTTTCCATGGGAGAAGGAAACTGAAACAAAGGGAAGGTGTGTGAGGCGAGGGGGAGCATCCAGCAGAACTGCTTTGGGCTTCTTTTCATTCCCGTTAATCACCTTCTCCAGAACCAATCTCAGAGCCCCACAGAAGCCCATCTGGGGACAGGCTACACACGAATGCCATCTTCCCTAGAAGCAGCACCTGTCAACTTTCATTTTAAAATAGTTCCCTGGGTACTAGGGGTGTATCTCAGTGTGGAAGACTTGTCTAGCAGATAGGCTGTCAATTTATACATATAACACCACTAAATAAAGAAAAGACCTTACCGGTATCATTTTAAAACAACTTTTAAGTCCCACCACAAAAAGAAAAGCATTCAGGCACCTTCTTCATATTTGAGGATTAAAAATGGGCAGTCTATTTAGTTGTATTCAAATTTACTTCTTTCATGTCTTCCAGGATCTTTGTTGCTGTCTTAACTACTCAGCAGACACCATGGGTGGGGAGAGCTTCCCAGGTTTTACGCAAAGATTGTATGTTCCTGTGCGTTTGTCTTACAAGAGATCAACATGTCCCATTATGACATCCGTACCTCTCCAAAAATTGGAGTTTTTCCTCACAGAGAGCACTGAAAACTTTCACAAGTAACAATAACATCCGAGACACACTGCAGTTCTGGACGCTAGGCCACCCCCATAGCCCTGCCTTCCCATAGTCCAGTGTCTTCTGGGAGCCCTGGAGACTAAGCCTTGAGGTCCCCTGCTTCCCTAGACCTCCCGTATACTCATCTGGGCTACATGCAGCAAGCATTCAGAAGATGTGCCTGACTGTGGCCACTGGAGCTGAAGTCTTTGGCTGCCCTTACGGGGCGATGCTATGCCCTTCCCTCCCCACCCCATCTGACAGGTTCCTCCCTCCAAATGTAGTCAGAGTGGACTCTCTCCCAGAGGTCCCACCCCACCCACCTCCAGTCACGACCTTTCCTCTTCTCCACCAAAGGATTTTCTCTGAGAAGACCACCTGATCCTTCTGGCTGACTCCTTGCCCTGTGGCCTAATCCCCTAATGCCCATTTTCCAGGGTCAAGGGGTCATATGCTGCCAGCCAGTGCACAGTCCCAGCTACCCCTCTGGCCTCTGAATTCCTGGACCAAGGTGCCTGCTCGGCTTGTGTGCACCCATCTGTTTGCTGTTGAAGAACAGCGACCTGCTGCCGTCCTCTGCTGATCACCTCAGCTCACGGAGGTTCTGAGTCTCTTGGTTTCCTAGCTGTGACCTTGAAGAGGGAGTGGGGTGCAGCACTGGGCAAAGGTTCCTGGGGATGCACCTGTCCAACCCTCACCCCCCTCAAACTCGACAGTCCTAAATCCACAGGGGAGAGGTAGTGAAGAAAGCGCTGTCCTTCAAAAGAAAAGAGACTTGAGTGCTAAAATATGCCCTGTCCTAGACACCAGAGAGAACTACAGCCTCCCAGTCGGAGGCAAAAAGCTGGGAGGCTTGGGAAGTCAACTGAAAACTAAGACTCCACCAGCCAGACTACTCCAAGGGAGACACTGGGCCCAGCTGACCAGAGAGGAAGCAGCGCAGCCCGAAGTCGGACTGCAGTGGCGGGCCATGGGCGAGGGAATGTATATTTGGAAGGGGTCAGGACCTCGACTGGAGTCTGGCTTTTTATGGCGAGGAAGCTGACTGGGAAGGGCCTTCTGGCTTTCCTGTTGTGCCACTTTATCCCCCGCCCCCATCCCTCCTGGCAGCGCTGCTGCTGCTTGCTGAGTACGATTGCCCTGCCCGAGAAATGGGGGTGGAGGTCTTTTCCCTGGCGTCGAGGACCGGGACTAGGGACCGAGAGGTAGTGACCGTGTTCGGGGCGGGTAGGGCCTACCCTGGAACCAGCGGACAAATACAGGAAATGCCACATTCTCCCACTGTCACCAAATACATTTGCTGTAAATCACTTTCCTGCACCTCCCAGATTGTCTGGATGCTGAGCCTGAGTGGGTCAAGGAGGCCTCATAGAGAGCTCCTTGGGGCCCAGTTGGGGTGTGGGGGCAGGGGGAAACTTTCAATGTAGCACCCAGTTTTCTCAGAAAATTTAGTGCCCATCCTGCACTTGGCAAGACGTGTCTCCCTAAGGCAGGACACTTCAGAGGAAGCACTGGCTGCCTCGCTCCTCTCTCATCACTAGTGTCCTTCCGAGGTAGCATAATAAACTCATCTTTACAAGGCAGCAAGGACACCTCTGGCTCCTGCGCCACTGCCGCCCTGTGGCTTCTGGAACTCCAGAAAAATCTCCCAGGCTCAAAACACATGCTGCCTGAGAACTTTAGGCGGGCTGAGCCCAACTTTGGGAACTGCTGCTCAAACTGGCCTCCCCGGGGTAGGCTCGCCGCCGAGGCTCCTATATGCAGCTTGCAGCGCTGATTTTGCCCTACTCAGAGGTCAGTTTTCATCGCTCCTCTACCAGCAAATTTTAAAGAACGCGATCGCAGCACTGAAACCTGTACCATATCCCTGGTGGCTTACAGGCCTGCAGCCATTAGGGACCCCTGCATAGAAGGGGAACAAGAACCCGGTTTTTTGTGGTGGTTGTTGTTTTTGTTTTGTTTTTTGCTTTTTGGTTTGGTTTAAGTTTTTGTTTGTTTGGGGTTTTTTGTTGTTGTTTGGCTCTGTTTTGTTTTTGATAATGATGGAAATTCGGAGGGCTTGAGAGTTACAGTCAGCCGCTAAATGTGCTGTTTTTCCTGCATTAACGCTAGAGTAGAAAATGGGTGTCTCTCTCCTGTCCTTTAAATCCTTCCCAAAGCCCTCTGAACACTTCCATTTCCCAAACCGAACCCCCCCACACACACACACACACAACCAAAACCCTTCTTTCCTTTATGCTTCTTTACACTGAAACGCCAGGCCTCCATGCCCAACCTTGACGATTCACCCACTGCTGGTCTTGAGCTCACAAATTGCTCTTCCATGCCCACTCAAGTAGGTGAAGCTCTGTTCACTTAAGGGCAAAGGAACAAGCGGCTTGCCAACAGTCCCTTCTCAGGAGCCCTCTACAGGGGCAGCTGGAAGAAGTTGGAAAGACTAGTTCAAATGAGGCAGACCATCTGCAGACATGGAGGGCCCTGGGCAGTGTAGAACAAAAAGATGCTCTTTGGGAGAAGACAGGAAGAGGCTATTCTGAGACCATAAAGCATGCAGAAAGGTCTCAATGACTTTCTGAGTCACTCTCAAACCCAGGCCCAGAAATTTTGAGCTGGAAACAATGCCAGGCCCAATCTCAAGTCATAGCAGCCAGACCTCCCCTCTTAAGGACAGCTCCAACCCTCATGTATGTGGAAGGAAATTCCAGATCCTACTGCATTGCCTATAATACGCTCAATATGCTACAAATTTAAAACCAGTGAAGGAAAAAATCAAGTAAACAACAAAAAACTAATATAAAACAGAGTTTCTTTGGAAGCAAGGTAAGATGGAAAAGGAGGCAATAAAGGTCTGAAGTTGCGCTCTCTGTGTCTTATTTTGGTTTCCAATAAGATGGACATGGTACATTTTGCTCAATTTTCCACCCCTAATCACGTTGAGAACCTTGGATGGGTTTTGGAGCTGGAAGTCATTTAATTGGGTATTGTTCCTTTCTCAACCTGATTTGGATGCAGCACCTGCCCATCCTGTTGTTCTCTGGCCCCAGCTCTGTCCCACACCCAGACACTAGGGTCATATCCAGCCCACCACCCAGAAGTCTTAGTGGAGGGTGAGCAATGAATGGGCTCACCCGAGATGGTACAGGTTGGGAGTGCAGGCGTCGCACTCAGAGACCCTTTGGGGACGCAAAGATTTTCTATGGAGAAAGAGGAAGGATGGGATAAAGTGACAGGGAGACAAACGGACAGTGACATAAACACACAGAATCCAATGGTGTATAGAAAAGAAGGTGTTGAAATAAAGGGGTGAGGAATTCGGCCCAGAGAAGCTCCAGCTGTGGCTTCAGAGCCTACATAGCATGGAAAACTGTCGGGAGGTGGGGAGGCTTTGAGCCATAGTATCAGTCCGGATAGAAGAATCCAGGGCAGTAGGATTTCTGAAGCTGGCAATTGGTCCCTCTGGCAAATTTCTGCGGGTTTCCATTCCTGCCAAGTGTCCACTATCTGAATATATCAGATTTCACTTGCTGAGGGGCTGGAGCTTCTGGAACCCTCATCTCTGTGTCTGGCCCTCAAGCAGTGGGACAAGGCCTCTGGCATGCCCTTCAGCCCTTCCTCCCCAAGCCCCAATCTCTCTGACTGGTTCCATCAGTAATAAAGCCAGCTTTATTACTTAGGTCTCATCAATCTTACCCCTAACAGGCTATTTGTTTATATACTAGTGGGAAAAGCTAATGGCTTCATGAAGCAGCCATAAGAGGAGTAGACAGGAATCAGAAATGAAGGCCCTATAACACCACTCAATGTCCCGTGGTCGGGGCTTTAGAGTAGGGACTCGAAGGTTCTTCTCAATAATTCAAGATGTGGGGGAAAAAAAGAGAGAGAGAGAGAGAACCTGTTACTCCAACTATTCTTTCTTGGATGCCACTGACAGCCTCAGAGAACATGGTTTGGCCACCTAAGGCCCGGTAAATAAGGTTTCCTCTAGGCCTTCCAGGGCTGCCTGACCAGGTGGCCTGAATCAGCAGAGTCTGGGGCCTTGGGGTTTTATACCACTTTGACCAAAACATATGGCCCTCTACCTTAAAGACAGAGAATCCCAGTGACCAGGATGGGAGGGGGCATAAAAGGTGCAGCATTCTTCTCCTTTCAAAGTTAAGGAAGCCCAAAAGGGCTGTAAGACACTCCAGAGGCAGAAAGCAGCCAAGCGCTCATGGAGGACCAGCACAGTCGAGCCTTATTACTCTGCAAGCATCTATTATTAATGACACAAACTGCGTGGAGTGATAAATTGTAAAATGCATGGTTGTTTGCATGCAGCCTGTTGAAAACTACGCTGTCCTGGAAAACAGCACGTGTTCCTACCACATGTAGGATGCCAAATGCAAGATTTTACATGGCACATGCCACGCTGGCATTTGCGTATGAATTGCTAAGAAAATAAATGTCCTCTGCTTTTCCTTTTGGAACAAAATACTACCCTAACGATTTGTACAGAGACAATTTACAAAATGAGCAGACTTGTCACCTGGGTACTGCGTGCCACCAGTTGACTAATACAGCCTAATTTCCAAGTACGCTGGCTATCTGTTAACTATCTTGCAGTTTTTCTGTTAAGTTTTCTGTTGCAAACCAACCTTACAAGCCACTAAGGAATAAGTCATCCCAAGTCAAAAACGAATGGCAGAAACAGTTTCTTTCTCTTAAATTAGATATGAAAGCAAGTGTAGAAAACATTATGCGTGCATATTTTTTAAAAAAATTCACTAGTAGCCCTCTTCTACAACTAGCACACGATTCAAGAACTACTACAGCCGCAACTCTTGCAGTAATAACAATGTGTGTATAATACAAACACCTCTCTAGACAAACATATCTTCCATTCCTAATTCTTCAAACCTCCAAAAAGAAGAGGAAGCTCTCCTCCAGACATAGGGAAACATCGGAGAAGCTGCAGCGAGGGGCTTCTCAGGAGCCACAAGCTCACACAAGAAACCTGCTCCTCCAGCTACCTGACCCAGAAAAGGAAGAGCAGGGGGCACCCACAGAATGCCACTTCTAGGAGCCGTACATTTGTTTCCCTCTCTGAACCCCAGTGCCACTGCAAGGGCGACAGAGTTCGGGGACAGCCAGGTTTCCTTTGGTCGCCTGGGCCTGGACCCGGCTAGCTGCGGCCTAGACGACCTCAGGGCCGCCAGGCCTAAGCGGAGGGTCGCAGGCAATTAGACCCGAACGTGCTGAACCCCATGCACCCTCCTCCGGCCTCAGCGGTCTGCGGCTCAAGTAAACCGTGTCCCTGTCACACTCCGCCTTAGGTCGCCGCGTGCGGGCAAGGCCGCCTGGGGCAGGTCGGTGCGGCCCGGGCCGTGGCTGGTCAATGCGGCAGAACTCGTGCGCCTGCCGAGGCTGCGGGACCCGTTGTCACCCGTGAGCAATGAAGTGACTGTGACCTTTCCACCCGCTCCGGGCTCCTAAACACACGTGTGTCTCCAAAACAAAGGCGGCGAGCGACGAGGAAACAGGAGCGGCGAGGCCGCGCGGGCAGCCAGCTCCAGCCGCGGGGCTAGGAAGGGAGCGGGTGCCCCGAGGCCATCGAGGCACAGCTCCCCGCCGCCGCGACCACCGGTCCCCAGCACCCGCGCTCCAGCCCCCGACCTTCCCACGACCACTGTAATAAACCCATCCAACTCACGCTCGGGGGTGGGGGTCTCCTTTGACCGCCATTTGCCTCCACAGACTACTTATTTCGGGAAGAGGCCGCGGAGACGCGAGCGGGAACCCGAGGGCGGCGGCGGCGGGGCGGGGGCGCGCGGGGGAGGAGGAAGCCGCTGCGAACGCAAACAGAAGCCGGCCCGCCGCAGCGGGTAATTACAAGCTCATTAGCTCAGGAGCCTTCCGGGCCCCGAGCGGCGTCCCGGAGGCCGGCGTCGGGGCTGGACGCCACTCCGAAATGCGCGGCCGCCCGGAGGGGCCCCAGCCGGAAAGCCAGAGGCCGGCCGCGGGTCTCCACTCGCCACCCCTAGTCCAAACAGATGAAACGGACATCCCGAGAACCGGCCTGCCTCCTCCGGTCCTGCCTTGAGTCGCTCGACCAAGAAGGGGACAGGGCCACCGGTCACCTGCTCAGGTCTCCCCGCAGGCCTAGACAGTCCAGCTCAGGCAACCACTTTGGGTGTCTAATTCCCAGCTCCACGCAGGACTCCCCAAAGTAGAGTTGGATTCCAACTCCTGGAGATTTGTAAATAGACTCAACCTTCTCCCCCTTCCCACCCCATCCTCTGAAAGAGGTAACCTGAGGAGGAGGGGGGCAGCCAAGGCACTCAAAGTTAGGACAACCCAGAAAACACTTAAAGTCGCAGTGAGGCCAGCCCCAGCGGGCCAGCCCGGAGGAGACGCCCTGCCAGCGCCACAGCGAGCTTCCCTGGCTATTAGGTTACCGCTCTGTGCGGCGGGAACCGAGAGAATCAGAGGCCACGTAAGGCAGTTTTTGACTGAAATTAGAGTGTATTTATTTGCAGCAATCCTTTAACAATGATCAAATTTTGACAACAAGCAACAGCAATTACTGCTTAAGTGTTGCCTCTAGATAGGAGCGGCAGATAGGAACCTGCTTTATCTCGAAAACAAACTGAAGGCCTGAATGTCTGTAATCAAACCGCCATCTCCCCAAGTCTGATTGACAGGGCAGATCACCCTAAGATAATGAATTTATTACATTTCCT
Source organism: Myodes glareolus (assembly GCF_982192425.1). Classification (NCBI taxonomy): domain Eukaryota; kingdom Metazoa; phylum Chordata; class Mammalia; order Rodentia; family Cricetidae; genus Myodes; species Myodes glareolus. The sequence continues at coordinate 48,907,871 of NC_142039.1, read as the reverse complement.
GGGTTATTTACAAAAGGGGGGAGGGCCAGTCCAGATTGCCCCCTAGGTTTAACTGTAAATTAAGAAAAATTGGTTTGAAAGAAAACCACCCTAGACTAATGTTCTTTCTGCCTTCTTACTCTTCCTTCTGCTTATTGCTGTAAATGTTCAAAAATAATTGTTCTACAAACATATCTTCTAAAAGTTTCCCCAGGATTAAATATTCATTTCCAACCCACAATATATTTATATTAAATCCTTCTGTATGATACATGAAGAATTGAAACTGTGGGTGAGTTATGTACATACATTTTAAAACTTGTTTATTTTCCTCTTATAAAGGAATGAAATCAATAGAAAAAATCTATTCGGCATCTGGCTCACAGGTATGTATAATACTCACTGCAATCTGTGTGGGACAGAAAAGCCAATACTCATCTGAGTATCTCGAGGCATATCTGCATCTCTGCGCACAGGTACCACTGTGGTAACCATGCTGCTGATTCATGAACTTAAAATTGCCAAATCATGTTTTGTAGTTACTGAGGAGCATTTGTTCATATGCCAACTCAGATCTGTTTAGGAAATTACCTTTTTAATAGCCACAAAGCAAGCTGACTATATAGTACGTTTTGCAAAAAAAAAAGAAAAGAAAAAAAATGCTGTCGAAAAAATCTACTAAACAAAAAAATGCTTTTAGCGAAATTTGACATGAACTAGAGGAGGTTTTCTCCACATTTCAGAGATCTGGCAGAGGCTAGGGAACTCTACAACTTCTGCTCTGAAATCTTTTCTTTATATTAATGCTGTATTAAAGTATCCAGACATATTGGTCTTATTCAAACTGAATGGCAATTTATTCATAAACAAACAATGGATATGATCAACAAAAAGAAAAGGATGATAGAATGAGATTAATACAGTTTCCCTTTTTATAACGAGAGAAAAGGCACATTTTAAAGTTTCAGGCAATTTAACTTTAAAAGCTTTGGAACACTTTCTTGGTGTTTGGTCCGTAACATCCAACTACAAATTAAAAATAAATTACTATGTTGCAATTTACATTTAAAAACAAGTCCATGAATAAAAAGAAAGCGATTTTCATAAACAGGGACTTCCCCCTTCTTTCGACATAGGATAAAATATTATCTTACAGGTGAGAGACAAGGCAGAGGGACAAGACGAAGGAGCAGAAAAGTCTCTGAACGCAAGAGGAAACTTACGTGGCATCTGCAGTAACCTGTCCTTTAATAAACCATGGTTTTGCTGTCTGTACAAAATAGTTTACCGTTTTGCTTACTTAGATAAGGCATAGTGGAGGAGGCTCTGCATTAATCTTTTAGAAAAATAGGTTTTCTTTGAGCTGGTGAGTTGAATTTCGGGAGAGATTCTGTTCGCTGGTGTGAAGAATTTTCTCAAGTTTTAAAATTTGTATGTTTTTAGTTTCGATTTTGCATTGCTGGGTTCTTTTTACTGTTCCTGCTCTGGTGTTCCATTCCCTTCGGCTCGGAGGGTTCCGGGGATGGGGGTCAGAATTTGCTACAGTCATAGACGAAAGCCCCCGACGTGCGGTACAGAGACTGGCTGGCAGGAAAAGCCATCTGACAACTACTATTACCATTCACCGGAGAGTTGTTCAGCCCTATCCGCTGTGACTCGAACATCTCCCGCACCGAGTGGAAGTTCTGCTGCTGCCCAGGATAGCCCGCGGCCGCCGCAGCCGCCGCCGCGCTCGCCAGGTGACCCAGGTCTCCACCTGCCTGGTTCAGGTACCACGAGGTGAGCCGGCCTTGGTGGGCAGCTGGGTGGTGGCTGGTCTCCTGGCCACCCCCTCCGTGACTCAGGGACGAAGTGCTGCTGCTGGTGACTGGGGGGCAGCGAGTAGTCAGGCAGGGGGTCGTCTACCGCCGCGCTGCCCGCGCCTCCGGGCGGGCCCTGCAAGTGGCCGCCGCGCTCTCCCGCCGCGTACAAGCTCATGGCCTGAAGATTGCAGTGGTAGGTGCCCGCGCCCCCAGTACCTCCGGCATTGCCACCGCCGCCGCCTCCGCTGCCGCCTCCCGAGCTGCCCGCACTGGAGCTCTGGCTGCAGGGGGAGCTGTAGAGGGAACTCTGGCCGGGCGAGTAGGCGCCCAGTGCCAGCGGGGGCGCGATGCCCGCACGCGAGGACGCGGCCGCCGAGGCCAGGAGGCCTGAACCGAGCTCCGCGGCCGAGCCCTGGGGCGACCCCCGCAGCGAAGTCATGATGTTGTCCACGCTGAAGCCCTGGCTGTGATGCGGCGGCGGTGCGGACTGTGGAGGCGGCGCGGGTTCCGCAGTGTCCAGGCTGAGCGGCCGCGCCGACGGCAGGCTGCCCTGGGGGCTGCTCCCGCTCGACAGGCTGCTGCTGCTGCTGTCGGGGCTCTCGATTTTGGGCACCGTGGCGGCGCTGCCGCTGCCTAGGGCGGCAGCCGGGGACAGGGGCTGGGGCGGCGAGGGACACGTACCGTTCTCCGTCTTGATGTCCTGGATGCGCACTGGCGGCGGCTGCGGCCCAGGAGCGGAGCCCTCGGCCTGTTCCGGGGGCGCGGGCGCGGGCTGGCGACCGGCCTGCGGCGGCGGCGGTTCCTGGAGGTGCAGGCGGCCCTTCTCCTCCTTGTCCTTCACCGCGTCCTTCTTCTTGAAGCGCCGCCGCCGCCGCAGGAAGCTGCCGTTCTCGAACATGTTGTAGGAGTCCGGGTCCAGCGTCCAGTAGCTGCCCTTGCCCGGCTTCTTGTCGTCGCGGGGCACCTTGACGAAGCATTCGTTGAGGGAGAGGTTGTGGCGGATGCTGTTCTGCCAGCCCTGTTTATTGTCCCGGTAGAAGGGGAAGCGGTCCATGATAAACTGGTAGATGCCATTCAGGGTGATCTTCTTGTCCGGGGCATTCTGGATGGCCATGGTGATAAGAGCGATGTAGCTGTAAGGCGGCTTCACCATGTCCTTGGGCTGCGGCTGCGGCGTGTAAGGCCCGTAGGCGCGCGCCATGCTGCCCGGGTACTGTTCAGCGTGCGCGGGGTGCGAGTACACGCTCATAGGGGCCGGCATGGCGGTGTAGCCGCCCCCGGCCGCCGCCGCCGCCGCGCGGTAGTAGCTCTGCTCGCCGCCGAGGTAGGGCACCACTCCCAGGGAGTTGGGGCTGGACACGGAGTAGCGCGCCTGCATGGCCCCGGCTCGCCGCCGCCCGGCGCAGTCCGCTGCCCCCCACCCTCGCTCGGGCCGGGCCGCGCCGCACCGGCCACCGAGTCCGAGTCCGAGTCCGAGTCCGGGCCGCGCCGAGCTGCTGCGGGCCCCGCCGGGCTGTGCCTGTCCCGGCCGCGATCGCCTCCTTGCGCCCGGGGCCGCTCGGCCTCTCCCAGCGCTCGCCTGGCGCCTCGCACCCCCCTCAGTTCCCGCGCGGGCAGCTAGGGAGGGTGGCTGCACTGGGAGGGGACCGGACGAGAAGCTGCAAGTCGCCTCGGAGGAACGCGCAGAGCAACTTCCAGGCGCAGTCGGGACAAAAAGAGAGAGAGAGAGAGAGAGAGAGAGAGAGAGAGAGAGAGAGAGAGAGAGAGAGAGAGAGAGAGAGAGAGAGAGAGAGAGAGAGAGAGAGAGAGAGAGAGAGAGAGAGAGAGAGAGAGAGAGAGATACAAAAGTTTAAAAAAAAAAATCAAAAAAACAAGGCGCCCGGCTCGCCACACTGCTTGCGCCTTCCAGGAGACACTGCTCGGGGCTGCTGGTGAAGGCGGCCAAATAACCAGGGGCGGGGGCAGCGCGCCGGCCGCCTTCCCGGGCCCCCGCGTCACCTTTTCTCAGTCTCTTGCGCCGGCCGCTTAAGGAAGCATTGGGAAAACTTCTGAACTTTTGAGCATCCGTCACCCAGGCGAGGACTTTTTTACGCAGTTACATTTTTTTCCGGGCAGCGGAGCCCCGCCCCGCCACGGAGGCGGCAGCCAATGGGAGGCGAGAGCCGCCTCTGAATGAGCCAGAGGCCGAGCCCTGCCGGCCCGCTCCTGGCGGCTGGAGGACCGCGGGGGCTGACCACACGCGCGCCGGCTGCCAGGGCCCGGCGCCCGCGCCCCTTCCCGCAGCTCGCGATCGCTTCTCCCATCGCACCCACCCACTCGCTGCCAAACACTGCCCCTCACTCCCTGCCATTCTCCGGGCTCCCATTGTTCCCGCAGACTTTCCAAGTCCTCACCGGCTCCAGGATCCTTCTTGCGTCCACTGTTCCCAGGCCTCCACGGAGCCCTCGATTCTCTCCTGTACAGGATCTGCCTCGATCCTTAGTCCGTCGGGTTTTCTCCAGCGCCCGGGTTTCCAGGGCCTTCCCAGGCCTTCGCCTTTCCCCTGGACTCTCTATTCCGAACATCCCTCCCCCTGCTATCTTCGGTCACACCGACATCCCACCGATTCTCCGCCGGCAGGTTCTCTAGTCCCGCTCTAGGTTATGAAGGTTCAGTCACAGCCGCGGGGTTTCCAGTGAGGATGAAGGCGGTATTTCGGTGCCTTGCCCCACACCCTAGTCACAGTAAGAGGAGGGGGATAAGAAGTCTCCTGAAACTTTCGACGTTTGTTAAGCTGATAGATTGTGTAGGCCACATTGAGGAACAAGGGATTCTTGGGCGTTCCAAGACTTAAAAGAGCCGGAGAGTTCGGGCTAGAAGGACTCCAGAAGTTTCCTCAGCAAACCACGCACTACCCCTCTGTCCTGTCCAGCACAGTTTGGTTCAAAGGGCCAGTTAAGTTCAAAGGACTCGGTGACATTAGTAGGCGTGATGATGAAAAGAGCCAGATAAATATGTTCAGGAGCTTAAGGCTTCTCCAAGCCACACTCCATCTCTACCCATCCCGGGGCAGCTGTCTCACAGAGATAGTCTTTGTTGGGAAAAATGTTCAGAAATGCACCTACAAGACGGCTCAAGATTATGAGGAGATAAGCCCTGAATGATCCTTGATATTCGCGGTTATACCTAAAGTCTGCACCCTCTAGGTGACTGAAACGGGGTGGGGAGGAGATGAGAGGGGAAAATGGAGAATCTGAGAGGACGGGCCTCCCTCTGCCTGCAAAGCGACCCTGCATTTCAGCAACTGTTGCAGAAAAAGAAAAAAAAAACTGGCACGGAGCGGACACCTGGTCGTTTACTAGAAGCAGGGGGATGACGGGCTTGAGAGCCAGTGAAGAAGTGTCTGTGAGCACTTCACACCTCGGGCCCTCTAATTTCTGGTCACATCTTTAACTCAAGGACTTGTTAGGCGTCCCTTTTGGCTTGCCGGCTTGAATCCTACTTTCCTCCCTCACTTCTACACACACACACACACACACACACACACACACACACACACACACCACTGTAGCTCCCTTGGTAGATGACAAGTGTGCTCATTTATATAGTAGAGACTGCTCGGTGTTGCTTAAACATATTCATACATACATGTATATGCAATTTCAAAATGGGCATTTATATCAAGGGAAGAGGAAGACCTGTATTTCTAGAACGGACTCTCTCTCTCTCTCTCTCTCTCTCTCTCTCTCTCTCTCTCTCTCTCTCTCAGACACACACACACACACCCGCACCCCGCGAGGCACTTGCATCCTAGCCCCCAGCACATTTGGGCTCACTTGAGACATTGTTTCCAGAAGTTTGCAAGACCAAGGCACTGTTGGATGGGGAGAAGTACGAGATTTCTCAGCGAACAATTAGGAATCAGTAGTTGATTCCCAAAGGCACTTGGCCCGGGAAAGAGTATGGTGAAAGTTCTGAGCCTTAAAAACTAAATTGGTGTCACCGACGGCCTCGCCAGCTGTGGCTTTCAGTTCTGGGTCCGACTGGAGCTGGAGTACAATTAGAAAGAGATCGTCCTTGACACCTTGACATTTGGTTTTTAAGCTGTGTGTGCACAACCGGCTGTGCGGGGCCATGAACGCAGCTTTTAGCAACTTGTTTGTTTTCCGAATGTGGGGTTTCCACATTCCAGCGGGCGGGGTTCGGCAATAGACAATGTGCTGGACTACCCTCCTCCCCCCAGTCCGAGGCTGCTCCCCCATCCCCAGCACAGAGAAGTGTAAACAGTTTGTTCTGTGAGCAACAAATCTCGTCAGCAGTGGTGTTCTCTGTTGCCCTGCCGGCTTTGGGTATAAAAATTACCATTGTGAAATTCGTATTTGGCATGCGGGGGGGGGGGGGGGTGTTCGGTTTTACAAAGATCAACTTTCCATGGCTTGGCTCTGGATAATCGCCAGGAAAAGATATTTGCATTTGGTTTTTATATGCTTACTCGGAAACAAACCTCCAGTGAACGGTTTGATTGTGTTTCAAGCACTCACTATTTTATTATTGTCGTTACTGGCTGTTGTTTGAACGTGAAGATGCTGTCTTGAGGGGAGGGGTTCGAGTTGAAGTTTGAGGACCCCTTTTCTGTTGTTCCACGGGTAATCACTCTACAGCCTCCCCTACAACCCATGACTTGATTGGAAGAAATACCCCAGAACCCCTTGGGCATCTTTTTTGACACCTAAGGTACTGGCAGTTTGAAAGCCCCCGCAGGCGACAGCGGTAATGAATGTTTGGTGGAATGGTGACTGGGAGCAGCCGACCCTCATTCCCCCTCTGACCCGCCAGGAGAGGTTACAGTTCCCCGGGCCCACCGAAGGGATCTTAACTTTGGGAAGGGGGCATGACGTCACGGTAATGGTTGAAAAACAAGGCCTCTGTGGACCCCTCCTGTACAAAAAACACAGGGAAGTGGGATGTGGTGAGAGCTCCTGGAATGCCCGGATTGGGGACGTGGTGACACCACAGGAATGGGGAGTGGGGCTAAGGGCCAGCAACACCAAGGCGGGTCACCAGAACCTGGAAAAGCTATTTTCTGTCTTTTAGTTAAGGGAGTAGGGATTAGACTGGGGGGCGAGTATAGAAACACTTCTACAGGGCGTGAAGCAGATCCACTTGGGTTCTCTGTGCGGTACCCTTCAGGACCCGCTCAACCCAGGTCCTCCTATATGATTCCTTCGCCGTTTTGGGGGGAGTTTCGCTCCCTTGGCTGGGAGTTTAACCCTGGAAGCTCATGAGTGGGTAGTGAGGGTCAGGACGCCTGTGTGCTGGTCCCAGTGGTCCTGCCAAGTCGCGGAGTTGAGAGAAGGGGCAAATCTGTGGGGCTTCCCAGGAGCTGGGGTCAGTAGAAGCTGCATGCCCCCGGAAGATGAACATGGACGATTGTTCCAGAATTGCGTATGGAAAACTTCCCACGAGGCTACCACGACAGACAAGTAGGGCAAAGTCCGTTTGGAGGTGTCTTTCAGCTATTTAGAGAATTTCCTTAGTTCTCCATTTGGCCTTTTTCTTTACCCGAAGCCCGCGGGAGGGGAGGATGTCCTGGGGTCAAAGCCCGTTATTCGTTATCAAACCGTCAATCCGCACGCAGAGTTTGTCATTGGTGTGACTTTTCACCAGAGGGAGGAGGCAGGGGGGTGGGGGCAACACCTGGGTGGCTGCGACTTCGGGCCGGTTGGCAACCTTCAGAGGAGGCTTGACAGCAGAACGTTCGTTCTTAACGAGGTCTCTCTAATTCAACCCTTTCTTTGAATAATTCCTACAAAAAACGAAAGCCGCGTTTGTCTTTCGATTATTTCAAACACAAATGATTACATTGCTTATCTCTATGGTTGAATTAATCGGATAGTCACCCATTTATGAGGTGGTCCTCCACGGGAACTTTGTACGAGATAATTTAATGTCATCTTCCAAGTTCTCAAGGTTAGTCTTCTTGGTCTCTCTAATTGCTTTCAGAGAGAGAGAGAGAGAGAGAGAGAGAGAGAGAGAGAGAGAGAGAGAGAGAGAGAGAGAGAGAGAGAGAGAGCCAACACCTGCACTTTAACCCCTGGGGTGGGCCCATTTGTCACCCCTCTGCGGGAAAGTGCCAATCTTCCAGAGCAACGGTTTCCTGATTCAGAGCGGAGTCGAGCCATAAAGGGGCAACAAAGCATGGGAAAAATGAATCTTTAACTTTGGAGCCTGCTGACACAAGACTCGGCCTTTCTTTGTTTAGGAAGAGGTAGATAAAGAACCAAACTGTCATCTCTTAAAAGAAGGAAAAGAAGGAGGAAGAGAGGAGGAGGAGAAAGAAGACAAAGAAGAAGAAGAAGAAGAAGAAGAAGAAGAAGAAGAAGAAGAAGAAGAAGAAGAAGAAGAAGAAGAAGAAGAAGAAGAAGAAGAAGAAGAAGAAGAAGAAGAAGAAGAAGAAACAGGGTGGGCGATGGGAAAGGGTGGATTGTGTATGTCTGCATATGCCCGTGCCTTGGTTCCTTATGATCCAGATTCCCAGCAGACTTTTGGTAGTAGCCAATTTTTAGGGCCCGGGAAGGCAGAAGCCCCTTCATTTCCCAACCTCCACTCATCGCTGGTGATTTGTAAAATGCAAGCAGGTCCCCAACCCCTGGAGACTGGCGTTTTCAGAGACTGCCGGGTGCGAGCTGGTGTCTTCCCCGCCTAGTAGAGGAAAGTTTACGCTCCTGAAGCCACACCGCTGGGCCATAAGTTTTGCGGGAAAATGCTGTGCTCAGAGAGACTGACCCACAAGTGATTCGGCATGGCCAGGCCAGTGAAGATGGTTACACCTTGCACACCGAGGGCTGGTCCCAGGTCACCTGCACAAAACCCAAGCACCAGTGCCACAACAAATCTTTCTTTCTGCCTCCCAGGGTGTCCTTCTCAGATGCTCCCAGCTCTCTTTCGGTCCCCACTGGTCCAGGCTCTGGGACGCTCTCCATAGTGCACCTCACTGTACCCTGAGACCAGCAGCCTTGGGGACCTAGAGCACCCAAGAAGGTCTACCTCACAGCCCTCCTTTTCTGGGAGGCAGCCAAGGGGCTCTGGGCTAAAGCTGAGATGTTTGCTCCTCTTTAGACACGACACAAAAAAAGTTAGCACTGAGTTTCGCTCAACGTCAAACCCTTCCAGGCGATCTAAGACGGAATTGGTGGCGCGGGGAACCGCAGCTCTTTCCCACCTCTGCATGCTGTCTGCTACCGGGGCGGCAAAGGCAAGAAAGGGGGGAACGCGTGGAGTCCCGGGCCACTGGGCAGCCCCGAGCCTCTCCGGCTGGGCGCGCGATCTCCCCGCCAGTCTAGAGCCTCCGAAGCAGCAAGAGCGGCCCCGGACACTGCGCGTGCTCTGAGCGCCCCCTGCCGCCCGCGGCTTCACCTCCGCATTACCTCTGTGGTCGCCGGGGCTCCATAGTCGGGCGGAGGACCGTCCCTTCCTTTCCGGAGGTTCTCGGGGAAAGCGGGTTGACTAAAGTTCTTGCGGCTGGAAGGAAGCCCCCTCAGGCTCGGTTTTCTGTTTTCGCAGGCAGCAACTCTCACTTCCCCAGAGACCCCCCGCCTCCTGGGATTAGTCCCAGACCGGTGAGCATCTGTCTCCCCAGGCATAGATATGGGACATTTTTCTTAGAGCCGGAAGTGACCTGAGATCGGGGCTCTCCGCCACAGGCGACACATTCCTTCCAGGAGGCCCCTTTAAATTGATGTACACATTTACAAAAAAAGCAAAGCAGCTTCACCGAGTGAATTACTTTCTGGGAGATGCCAAGGAATGCATTTACTGGCCGCCAGGTCTGCCAATAAAAGTTGCAAATGAAGACTGCTGGTTTCCAGGAAAATGTACTTCTGTTTTTAAAACACTCCTTGGTCTTAATTATCAAAAACTGAACCTCCAAAGAACCGGTTTAAAGAACAGGACTAGTGAGTGGCAGTGATGGAGGCTGCTGGTGAGGTCTCACACCCCCGCATGCGTTTACACACCCGAACTCTCTGCGTGAGAACAGCCCATGCACACCTACGGCCTTACCAATGCAGAGGCGCGCCAGTATTTACATACACCGCAGACAGAGACACAGGCTCAGCGCTGGCACCTGAGGAGGTATGCATTCGGATTAGTGAGTGCTGTTTAGTTTGGAAGTGAAGCTATAAGAAAAGAGAAACTACAGCAAATACAAAAGCAAGTGGCCTCAGAATATTAGCTAGAAATAAATGTGCGCAAAGAAAGGAGACATTGACTCCGTGTAGTTCTTAGCTATGCTTTCCGCGATCCTTTTTCTCTTAACACCAGGAGCTGACCAGGTTCAGCTATACGATAAGGCAACAAACCCAGAATTGCCTTTTCTCCCCTTTTGGGCTTGAGCATTGAGCCCAGGACATCTAGCATGGTGAGCCCTGGCTGCAACCGTGAATTACACCCCCCCCCAACTGCACCCCAAATTACTTTTAGGAAAGGTCTCCTTTTGTTTGAGGCCAGAAAGACACCAGCTGAAATTAGAAAGTCTCTACACTCAACGAATGAAGCAGCTGTTTTTCCTCCCCTTCCCAAAGCTTGGTTTGGGGCAGCACTACCAAGGCTAATGAAAGGAGGTGTTGGATGGGCCATTTCTCTCTTCTTAAGCACAGACACTAAGAAACACACTAATAAGGACACTTAAGATGCTTGGAGCACTTACGTTGTCTTCCTGCCAAGTGCTACAAATAAGCATTCCATTTAACCCTCACAAGGACCCTGACATTGATGCTATTACCTGCATCTTACACGTGAGAAAGGGAAGCTTAAAGAGAATAAATAACCCACCAACCGGATATACAACCTCCCAGGTGGACTCACTGTGTCTCATTGGGCCCTAACATGCCATCTGTCAATGCATAGTTTATGTGCCAACGAGAGAGGGAAGTTTAAACTATTAAATGCCACAAATGACAAATTCTACCTTTATTTCAGATGTCAATTTTAAAGTGCATTTCAGATCAATGATACATTTATTAAACAATTTGTCATCATATATATGGGGTATTATTTTTTCCTTGGGCCTGATTCTAGCAGATACCTTTTGCGGAACTTCTCTGGGAAGCGCTATTTGGATCACTATGGGAAGAATGCCTGCACTTGTCAGTCCTTAAATTCTCTGGACTTGCGCTGGGCTAGTTTATCTGCACACCTATGCATGACTTCAGAGATGCTGACATTGGGGACATGAGCTGGAAAAATGCCATAAAGCATGTTCATGTGTAAGTGCATATCTATATAGTGATTGAACACAGGACTGCACACATGAGGCATGAGGCAAGGGTCTCACTACTAAGTTACCTAGGCTGACGTTTAACTCAAGATATCCCTTCCTCAGCCTCCTGAACCTGGGTGAAGAGGTGAAAATCCTGTTAACAATTGTGTTTTCTCTTCCTTGGAAGCTATTGGGTGACTCTTCCTATTTAGCTTCTTCAAGGCTGTTTCTCCAGTGAGCACAGCTAATGGAGAATAGAGGAATTTTCCTACTTCCACCTCTGTGGCATCTCTGTCTTTCTAAAATTCATTATTATTTTATGTACATTAGAGTTTTGCCTGCAGGTATGTCCATGTAAGGGAGTCAGATCCTGATGTGGGATTCCCCTCTGTATGCTGTGAATATCTTTCATTACCATTGGTTAATAAAGAAGCTGCTTTGGCCTATGGCAGGGCAGAATATAGGTAGGTGGGGACACTAAACTGAAAGCCTGGAGAGAGAAGACAGTCAGGCAGATACCATGTAGCTGCCAAAGGAGAAAGACGCCAGAACCTTACCAGTAAGCCACAGTCTCCTGGTGATAAACAGATGAATAGAAATGGGTTAATTTAAGGATAACCAGGGATATACCTGAGCCATTGACCAAGCAGTGTTGTAATTGATAAAGTTTTGTGTGATTATTTGGGTCTGGGCGGCCGGGAAACAAAAGTACAGACTGTTTACAAGATCCCATATAATGGAGTTATAAACAGCTGTGAGCTGCCATGTGGGTGCTGGGTCCTTTGGAAGAGCAGTCAGTAGTCTTAACCTCTGAGCTATCTCTCCAGTCTCATCGTCTCTGTCTTTACTCTTAACTACCCATCTCAGGGAACCAACCAGACAAGACCTTGTACCTAGGAAGCTGCATAACCCCATGGCAAGGGTCGGAACATTCTTCTCAATCTTTATTACAAACTTCAGGCCAAGGGAGCTGGGCAGGCATGACCTCTATAGCTGTGGTTGTCATTAGGACCTCATGCCAGGGCCCCCAAAAGCATCAAAGTCAGAGTGTTGGAATCACAGGGAGGGAAACTGAGGTTTGGGGGAGTACCCTGGCCCACAATAAGGCAGGGATCCCTCTCAGTAGTGGCAAAGTTCAGTCCAGCCTTGCCACGGCACATCACTGAGTTCCCCCACCATAAGTTCTCCCAAGGCTGTAATGTCTGATGCTGGTGACAGCCTTAGGTTGCTTGGAGAAGAGAGTAGGAACAGGGCACAGCAGTGGAGAAGGCGGACCAGGGAGAAGGTGAGTCAACAACACACGGCCTTTTCTCTGAAATACTCCACTGCTCAACTGGGGCTTGGTCTGGATCTGGAAGACTGAGCCAACAATGGGGTGTAGACACCTGGGAAAGAGGACTGAAAGGGGCCCTAAAACCTTAGGCAGGTCCAGGGCCCAGTACAATGCTGGAGTGGAGGTGCTTGGGCACCACCATCTGTTCAAAAGAGCAACCGGGGCTCTGCTTTCCCACGGACCAGTATCTGTGTCCTGGGTGTAGTGACCATTACGGTGATGTCCCGGGGACCTGAAAGGACCCATGAGCCTCAGTCTTGACCCAGTGTATTTCTTCACTGCTGGCCAGTAACAAGCCATGCTGCAGAGGAGCCTCCCTCAGTCCTTGCTGACCAATGTGACAGTCGGGGACTGCCCTGCTTCTCTTCAAGTCCAGCCGGCCGGCATCCGAGTGCCTTTGTTTGCCACAGCTTGGAGGAAGGTCTCCTTGCAGGCGGCTGCTCTATTCACACAGGCCACAGGCACTCAGAACCCCGAGCAGGACCTGTGTTTAGTCTACCTCGCTGACGTCCTTCCGGAACAGATGGGAAAAGGAAACGAGTCTCTTAGCCATTTCTGCCTCGCGGTACCCCTGCCCATCCATCATTTTCGCACTTACCATCACGGGATGGCTCCTGCCTGACTATTGGGCAGAGTGGGGGCTGGGTCACCAGGGAGCCGCCAGGCCGGCTAGGTGCTCCTCCGCTCCTTCCTTCAACACAAAGATTTACATTATTGGTTCCCCTGTGATGAAACAGGCACCCGATTAGATAACGCTAAACACGCTTTCATAAGGTGCCAGCAATGGCCCACGGGGCGAGCTCCTTCAGCTTGCCAGGGTGCATGCCACTATTCACTTTGTTTTTAGGTAGTTCCCTCCTTTCACAAACAGACAACCTGCAGGTACACCGTGACTGCCCAACGAGAAGACCACCATTGCCCAGAGCCAGAAAAATTACTCACCCAAGAGGAGCAAGTTGCTATGAGCCACTGACTTCTGGGAGCTGGCCTGGCAAGTCTGCTGCTTGTTTTGCTTCTGTGTGGTAATTCCACAGCGTGCCGGCTGCCCTAAGACACACAACATAGTAGTTTTCATTGTTTGTCTTTATGAGTATTTGCTATCAAAGATTATTTGTTAGACCTATTTGTTTTAGTAAGGAACGTGTCCAAAGGCAGGCTGACGAGGCGCTGGGAAATGTTTTGGCAGTGGGCAGGGAAGGCTTGTGGAGCCAGCCCTCCTGACAGCAAGGCCAGGACACTCACACGTTTTCTTTAGTATCAGTGCATTGTCTACTGTGTGCTGGAAGCGAGCTAGTTTTCTAGTAAACACCACTGGCATTCATGCCAACTGCTTTTTTTTTTTTTTTTCCTGGAATGGGCTCATAGATTTGCTCAGGTTCCATAGTCCACTGTTCACTTCACTTTTTAGTTTGTCTTGGAAATTTTAAGAGATTTGGTAGAATGTACTTCAGTGGTAGAGATGTATGAGGCCCAGGATTCAGATCCAACCCCCGGCATGTGTGTGACATATGTATATATGTATGTATGTATGTACATGTGCATTTTAGATATGATATTCTATGTGCTGAGGATAATCCATACACAGGCAGGAAAAGTTCAATGACAATTAAAAAGAAAAAAAAAACAAAGTCCTTTGGCTAAGGGTTTGTCTGACAGCAAAATCCTCTTGCCTGGTTGTGGAAGGCCCTGGGTTCCGTATGTAACACCACAAAACACAAAAGAAAAAAAAATAAATACCAGATGGCTAGCGCACTATGATAACAGCTTTTACTTGTAAATGGAAATTGAAGACAAAACCTGTATAGCCTATTTCTCCCGAGTTGAATTTGGCAAATTTTGTGTTTCCCTGGTGATACATGCTTTTCTCTTCCTGGTTTCTTCCTTTCTTGATGGCTTGTACATCAGCACTCTGATGATATCTATACAGCCCTGCCGATTTCCAGGAGAATCGGTTATCAGATGGTGTTGACAGTCTGTTGTAAATCTCATAAAAGAAGAGTCGGAGCTCATTTTGCAGCTCTGCCAGACATTTTCTAAGAAAGCATTTAGAACCCAGAAAACATTCCGGAGCAGATCCAAGCGACATTAGACACAGGTCAAGGGCTGGCTGCAGAAGCGCCTGGCAATGTGTTCCCATCTGCCCACCAAACAAGCAGCACGTCTATATTTGGGGAAAAGAATGTTGCCCTGAGTAACATGCTCTTAGAAAAATTTAAGGAGTTTTGTACATCTTACCA